>NC_142565.1:17936136-18239166 GCF_041283825.1 Pyrus communis
CAATAAAATACAATAGCCATAGTGACCAATGGTACAAGTAGATCTACGTCAAGGGAATTAGTAACATGTTAGGAAAAATTGGTACAAGAGGCTATAGATACACTTCTTGATAATGGAATTCGCAGACAACCAATGAGGGACAGTCAAAATAAGGTTTATAAATAGTTTTCAGATGTAATTGAAGGAAAAGATGGAAGATTTCATAAGACTCTGCTTGGCAAACAGGTCGATTATTCGGGACATTCTGTTATTGTCGTAGGTCCCTCACTTTCATTACGTCAATGTGGATTGCCTCTCGAAATAGCAATAAAGCTTTTCCAAACATTTGTAATTCGTCGTTTAATTAGACAATACTTTGCTTCGACTATAGGAGTTGCTCAGAGTAAAATTTAGGAAAAATAGTCGGTTGTATGGGACATACTTTAGGAAGTAATGCAAGGGCATCCCGTATTACTGAATAGTGCACCTACTCTGCATAGATTAGGCATACAGGCGTTCCAACCTATTTTAGTAGAACGACATGCTATTTGTTTACATCCATTAGTTTGTAAGGGATTCAATGCGTTCATGTACCTTTATCTTTGGAGGCTCAAGCAGAGGCCCGTTTACTTATTTTTCTCATATGAACCTCTTGTCTCCAGCTATTGGGGATCCTATTTTTGTACCAACTCAAGATATGCTTATTGGGATCTATGTATTAACGAGTGGAAATCGTCGAGGTATTTGTGCAAATAGGTTTAATCTATGTAATCCTAAAAATTATCAAAATAAAAGAATTGATGATAATAACTATAAGTATATGAAAAAAAAAAAACCTTTTTTTTGTAATTCCTCTGATGCAATTGGAGCTTATCGGCAGAAAATGATCAATTTAGATAGCCATTTGTGGCTCTAGTGGCGACTAGATCAACGTGTTATTACTAGAAGAGAAACTCCCATCGAAGTTCACTACGAACCTTTGGGTACCTATCATGAGATTTATGGGCACTATCTAATAGTAAGAAGTGTATATGTATATATATATATATATATATATATAATTTATAAAAAAAAATATTTGTATATACGTTCAAACCATAGTTGGTCGTATTTCTCTTTATCGAGAAATCAAAGAAGCTATCCAAGGGTTTTGCCGACCCTACTCATATGGTACCTAATCATATGGTATCTAAACTAAGTAATTTTATGACACCCGTGTCATTTTGGGTTTCTCCAATTCAGCTAGGACCATGGTTCCTGAATTTCTATGTGAATCAAGATCGAGAAAAGGAAGTTTTCCAATCATTGACTCAAACCCATTGTTGAACCCTACTCAGCGGAATAGGAAGGTACTTATGGCAGATCGGGCCAATCTAGTTTTTCGCAATAAAGTGATTGATGGGACTGCTATTAAACAACCTATTGGTAGATTAATAGATCACTCCGGAATGGCATATTCATCACACATCCTAGATCAAGTAAGAACTCTGGGGTTCCGACAAGCCACTGCTATATACATTTCATTAGGAATTGATGATCATTTAACAATACCTTCTAAGGGGTGGCTAGTCCAAGATACTGAACAACAAAGTTTTATTTTGGAAAACACCATCTTTATGGAATTGTACACGCGGTAGAAAAATTACGGCAATATATTGAGATATGGTATGCTAAAAGTGAATATTTGCAACAAGAAATAAATCCTAATTTTAGGATGACCGACCCCCTTAATTCATTCCATATGATGTCCTTTTCGGGAGTTGGGGGACATGCATCCCAAGTACACCAATTAGTAGGTATGAAAGGATTAATATCGAATCCACAAGGACAAATGATTGATTTACCTATTCAAAGTAATTTATGTGAATGACTGTCTTTAACAAAATATATCATTTCTTGTTATGGAGCTCAAAAAGGGGTTGTGGATACTGCTGCATGAACATCGGATGCTAGATATCTTCCACGCAGACTTGTTGAAGTAGTTCAACACATTGTTGTATGTATAACAGATTGTGGGACGAGGCATTTCTGTGAGTCCTCAAAATGGGACGATGCTAGAAAGAATTTTTATACAAACATTTAAGTGAGTCATCAATTACTTTCAGTTTTGGCCTTAGTTAGAACCTAAGAGGTCACACACATATGATAAGTTCTAGTAACATTAGATGGATGATGATGAGATATGATTAACTGTTAACTATATTGGATTAATTATTTATGCTTATTGGACATGGTTTTAATTAAAATAGCTTTGGGCTTTATTTAATTTAAAATGGGTTTAAGTCACAAGCCTAAGTGAGCAAGTGAAATTGGGCCAGGCGCATGGGTCAAGCCCATGACGTCGAAACCCTAAGAAAGGTGTAGATACTCTTAAAGGCTCAACACTTGGGGAGTTTCGCATGATTAATTATGAAGAGGAGGATTGCAAGCATAGGGATAATCCAATCATGCAGCATATACATGGCTAGAGATCCCTAAACCCTCAGACAAACCATGCGTTTACAAGAAGTGAATTGGGGATTCAATCACTTTCCTAGTACTATATGTTGATGACATATTGTTAATAGGAAATGACGCTATGCTTAAGAAGTTAAGGGTTAGTTATCAAAGGCATTCTCCATCAAAGATGAAGCCTCGTATAAGCTTGATGCGAGATTGACCCAACAAAATGTGAGGCCCTCTAAATCTAATTACATAGATAAAATGCTAAAAAGGTTTAGCATGCAAAATTTGAAAACGGGCTTCCTTCTTTTTCGACATGGCATTATTCTCAACAAAGATATGTGTCCTAAGACACCAAGTGAGAAATGTGAGATGAAATTATTCAGCCGAAGTGCTTATTAATCAAGTTATGTCTGTGAGAACTGCTTCAATATGAGATTTATCATGGTGATCATACCACATGTGATTTGACATAAATCATATCACATAAATCATGATTGGGGATTGGATGATAAAAAACCGAATTACATTGCAACAACAATCAAGGTTCCAAAGAGTATCATGATTAGTTCGCGTATACTTCTACTAGTATTGTTTGCCATTACATACTGCTAGGTGTCACTCATGATTTGTGGAACTAAATTAGTTCATTAATTAGTTTCATTGCTGGCTTTAGATATAACCTAAAAGGTTATACACATATGATAAGTTCTAGTAACATTATATGGATGATAATGAAATATAATTAATCGTAAATTATATTACACTAATTATTTGGGTCTATTAGACATGGTTTTAATTAAAACAGCTTTGGGCTTTATTTAAATTAAAAGGGGCCCAAGTCACAAGCCCAAGTGGGCAAGTAAAATTGGGCTAGGCACAAGGGTCAAGCCCATGATGTCGAAACCCTAGGGAAAGTGGGAGTCTCTATAATATTCGTTGTGTTTTTTTCTCTCATAAGTAAGTCCATTCAGTTTTGTCCCTCAAAGAAAAGAGAGAAAAACCCTAAGCCAAGACACCTAGTGTTGTCCATTCTATATTGATCTATGTGAGAGATATTGCAAGCACATTCAAATTAATTATTTCATCATTTGTTGCTAGATTATTAGCGTGGATACTCTAAGAGGCTCAACACTTATGGAGTTTTGTGTGATCAATTACGAAGAGGAAGATTACAAGCATAGGAATGATCCAATCATGTGGGATGGACATGGTTGAAAATTCAAGCAAGTTAATCTCTTCGACTTCTTACTTTGTTGCTTTATTAATTGCAACCAACCAGATATGTAATTGGGATAACGTATAGTTTGTTATTTATTATTTTCTGTTGCATATTAATTATTAATAATATGCCTGGAAAATGGGTCAGGATCGCAAGAAAATAGATCAGAATCGTCATCGGTTCAATTTCTGGTCTGTTGGTGGACCAGCGGACTGGTCAGAACAAGGTATGGTCTAGTGGTTGTCGACTGTGGAGCCAAAAATAATTCCAAAAATCATGGAGCTAACACGTGGATTATTTCCCAAGAAAGATAAGACTGCCTCTATTAAATGAACAAGGAGCAGCCTTATTCACCACGTGTAGCTGAAGTAGAGCAGGCAGAGATCAATGACTGCTCAAGGCACCCCTACCCATAGGAAAAGTCAAAGGTATTTATGACAGAATAATCCCTTATTCTTATCATAAATACATTCCTAATCAGAGAATACCTCTTTCAAGCAAGTAATCATAATCCCATTTATTTAGGATATTTACCTAATTATTCTAAGATATTTATTTATAAAAATATCTTAGAATATTCTCACCCAAATTCCACTCTAAGGCCAACCACCCCTAAACCCTAGAGGGTTGGCCCATCTTCTCATTTTCTCCTATAAATACTCCATTTATCTCCAAAATTCAGTAAGCTTTAGCTACCCCTAAACAGGTCTTTTGCTACCCACAATCACTCAAACACATTCTTTACAGAATTCTAACTTTGGCATTGGAGATCCTTCGACCAAAGCCCACCCCCCAATCATCGTGGGCGCATGAGGCTTTTGGCCTTAATCTTAGGTGTTATTATTTTGCAGGTGCAGATTCATCAATCAAGGAGAGGCAAAATTTTGCATCCACAAATTAGTGCTTTCATTTAAAGTTCTAATCTGAAGACTCGAAGAAGACTCTCGGTTTCAACTTCCTTCGCTCGTAGATCCACGACTACGTTAGCAGGAAATTCAAAAACCACAACCAATGGGACCTCCTACGTTGAAGGATATGGACTAACTAATGAAGATTGCGACGTAGCTCTATGCGTCACTCCTCGAGGCTTACCATGGCAAAGACTATACCTTTGCCACGACGAGGTATCGTGGCCATGCTATTAGTGACAATCACCGCTGAAATGGCCCACGGGGTAACCTCTACTCAACACGACGAAACCCTAGGGCAAGAGGCCCATGACTCAAGCAGCCAGTAAACACAAACCCAAGTAGCTGATCGCCCTCGGCAGTAGCCTTTGGCCATTGCCATATTCACTTGGATACGAGTTACCCAAACCAAGGTAGCCTAGGCCACGCCAACCGACCTGCTCCCACAGCTCTCCAGATAGTCCAGCATAATCCTAGACCAGTTCAACTAGCCTAGATCCAGATCCCAAGGTCGACGGTTAAACCAAGGGTATTTTCACCCCACCTTACTGCAGATCTGATCCATCATTTCTCAAGCTTCGCACCTAGAGTCCATTACACTTCCATAACTCAAAGCAAACGTTTACCGTCTTATCTCTTCCACTCCAAATGGTGAACAAAAAACCTATCTCGTCAGGTTGCCAAACTGACAAGCGTCCTCGCGCAACAGACTATCTTGGTGAATTAGCTCCTGCAGCGCATCGAGATGCAACGTGCCCTAGATAAGGTGTCCCAAAGCAGGACAAGGGTAGACGATGACTTTTTTCTCTAACTACGTCCTGGTAAGAAACCCCTCGACCAGCCATGACTCAATCGTTCTGGCAGCGTACACTTCTGCCTGGGCCCCTGAGATAGCATAGACTCTCATCTTAGCGCGCGAAGGACCGTGTACTTTTGGTTAAGCCCTTGGACAAGCATACATTCACAGTTAAGGCCATACTCCGATAATCAACATGGACAACCTTCCAGGTGAAATGTTCATACGCGGCTAGGCTCGCAAAGAGCATCATCTACCTCACATCGGATTAGGCAGCACTGGGGACGGGGAGAAATAGTCGCACAATCCAGCTCAAGTTCAACTGGCAACCTACGAGTAATCCACTCGCCTGCCAAGAACGTACTACATGCACAACACCCACAACATAGATAAGTTGAGCATAGCAAAGAACAGTCGAGATCAACAGGTCATGATCGGAGGCAGCCGGAATCCCCATTGCCACGATAGAGGTAAATTCAGGAAAAAGTTGAGAGGCTTCTAACTGAGGATTGCAAGGATTCCAGCGCATCAAGATGACAAATGAAGCCATTCGCAAAGATGAGATCGAGCAGACAGAGCCCCCGCATAAGTTCAATACACGATATTTCACCCTATTCAAGGAAGATTGAAACCCAGAAAGGCACTTGAAGCACTACCGCAGCGCGATGGTCCTCTACAGGGCAAACAATGCCTTAATGTGCAAGATATTCACCATTACTTTGCAGGGCGAGACGCATGATTGGTTCCATATCATACTATCACAGTCCATCCGGAGTTTTGATGAGCTTTTCGTAGTTTTCACTGAGGAGTACTCATCCTACCGCTCGATCAATAAGAAGTCCGATCATCTCTTCAACATTAAGAAGAATCCGAAGAGATGATTGGCAGCAAGGCGAAGATAGTCAGTTGCAACAACTCAATCGCTAACGCAACCTTCTAAAAGGGACTCCTAGCAGATCATCCCCTATTTGGAGAATTGATCATAAAAGATTACCTGACTCTAACAGACTCATTCACTTTGGCAGAGAAGCATACGCTTTGGGATGAGGCCCAACAGGCAATTAAGGCACCTGAGCAGCCTCATAAGGAGTACGAGGTAGCCCAAAAGAAAGTGGACAAAAAGCAGTCCAACGAACAAATCAAGCAAAGGGCCAAGCGCAGAGACAAGTCCCTGGCAAGAAAAGGCCAAGCCACCAAGAACTATACTAAGTTCTCGATCCTAGTCAACCAAATCCTCTGTGACCTCAAAAGTGAGCCTTGGTTCAAGCTGCCAAGATAATCCAGATGAGACACCTCCAAGCTAGATCACACCAAGTATTGCACGTTCCACCGATGTCTAACCAACATTTTCTATACCAAGAGGGAATACCTAAAAAAGTTGGTGAATGAGGGTAAATGTTACAGATACCCGGACAAGCCAGCTGCGTAACCTAGGAGGGACGTAGATGTAGATAAGGAGCCCTTTACTAAGACCACCATAATCAACTAGATCTTCGCTATGTCCAAATACTTGGGGGCCACAAACAACTCCAAGAAGAGGAAGATCCAACAGGCTATAGCAATCTCCTAGGTTTAGGCAGCCTAAGCCAAACCTGGACTTATTGTTGGTTTCACCAAGCAGGATGCGAGGGAGTTGACTTCCCACACGACGATGCTTTGGTAGTGTCCGTTCAACTGGCACACGTTATAGTCGACAGAGTAATGGTGGACAATGACATCATAGTAAATCTACTTTAGCTATCCATTATTCAGAAGATGGGCCTAGAAAGCACAATAATACGCCAAGCAAAGGTACTCACCGGATTCAACAGATACAACTTGACTGTTATTGGCAACATAACACTCGATGTGAAAAAACCACCAGTAGTCTTAAAACAGACGTTCATTATAATCAGCGACCCATCTCCCTATAAAGGGATTGTAGAAAAGCCTTAGCTAGTGAAACTAGGTGCCGTAACCTCCGTCAAGTACCAGAAATCCAAGTCTGCATCCCAAGAGGAGGAGTCAAATAAATCAAGTCTGACCAGGCCGCATCTCCATAATGCATGGTGCAAATGCTGAAGGAGTCAAAGAAGAAGTCCTTCACCCCCGTAGAAGCTACCGAGGTTCAAAATGACAAGTCTGCTACCACATAGCAACCACAACAGGAGGATCAAGATGATGGAGTTTAGAAAGACACACCGAAAGAAGGATGGAAGCCCGAAGAGGACGCCGAATACATCATCCTTGATCTCCAGTAGTCAAAGAAGATGGATAAAATTGGCTCACAATTGAACCCAACCGCCCTTAATCGTTTCTTCTCGTGCTCATTCAAAAAGGCGCAAAGAGACAAGTGGGACGACAAGTGCGAGAAAGCATTTCAAGACTTGAAGAGATATATGACATCCCCTCTACTACTATCCAAGCCGAAAGCAGCTGAGGAATTATACATTTACTTGGCAGTCTCAGATGTAGCAGTAAACTCTGCCCTCATACGAGAAATGCTAGGCACCTAACTACCCATATTCTACATTTTTAAAGCTCTCCTTGATGCGGAAACAAGATACCTGAGGATCGAAAAGCTAATTTTGGCACCACTTGTTGCCGCTTGAAGCTCAAACCATACTTTCAGGCAACTTTCAGGCATGTAATGTCGTCATTTTGACTCAGTATCCCTTACAATTTATCCTACGTGGTCTAAACACTTCTCAACGAGTGATGAAGTGGGCGTTGAAACTTGGCCAATACAACTTGGTTTACCGACCCTGCACAGCGATAAAAGTTCAGGCCTTGGTAGACTTTGTAGCAGAGTTCACTCCCAGCCTAAAAGACGTAATGACACAGCCCAAGACGCCTTAGCCGAACCAACCCTTTATGACAAGGACTTTTAGCACCTGCATGTTGACGATTCATCCAACTACAAGGGTTCTAGAGCAGGCTTGGTTCTCATCATCCTAGACGGCTCGATGCTCAAGCTGGCAATCACTCTAGGCTTTAAGGCATCAAACAACAAAATAAAGTACGAGGCCTTAATGGCAAGCCTCCAAATGGCACAAGATCTGGCTATCAAGAAGCTCACAATCCATTTTGATTCTCAGTTTATCACTGGCCAGACTACGAAAGAGTATGCAGTAAAGCATCCAAGGATGACACTATACCTCGAGAAGGTACGAAAGCAACTTGAGGTGTCTCAGACTTACACCCTCACATAGGCGCCACAGGCAGAAAACGCTTATGTAGACGCTCTGGAGCTTTAGGTTCCACTTTGGACTACCAGTTCAGATGCTCTATCTCGATCAAGTATTTGGGAAAACGGAGTATAGAAGAAGAACCAGCAGCCGAGGTGTTACAAGTTAATTCAACCCCAAGCTGGCAAGATCCCATCATCAATTAGCTAGCCAATGGGGCATTTCTTGCAGAAAGATTGGAAGCTAGGAAGCTCCAAATAAAGACAGCACGCTACTACATGTGGAACGGCATTCTCATCCGAAGGTCTTTTTTAGGCCCACATCTCTAACGCCTAGCACTTCCTGACGACTTAAAAATTTTGAGCTTGATCCATGAAGAAGTTTATGGAAACCATGCAAGAGGCCAATCTTTAGCATAAAAGGTCTTTAACACTGGCTACTACTGGCCCACCGTACATCAAGACGCTAAGGAATTTGTTCAAAAATGCGACAGCTGCCAACGCTTCAAGCCTGCACCCGCATTGCCTGCCAGTGAGCTTCACCCGCAGACAAGCCCCTGGCCATTGATGTAGTGGGCAATCGACCTAGTAGGGCCTGCTACTGAGGGGCAGGAGCATGATGATTGTGGCTACCGACTACTTTATTAAGTGGGTAGAAGCCAAGCCCATGACCACCACTACTCAAACAAACATAGAGAGCTTCATATAGAGGAACATCATTTGTTAATTTAGTATTCCACAATCTATCATCACTGACAACGGGACGCAATTCGTAGGCAAAGACTTGGAGAAGTTCTTCCATAAATATGGCATCAAGCAGCACATGTCTACACCTAGATTTCCCCAAGGCAACGGGTAGGCGAAGGCATCCAACAAGACAATCCTAGATTGCCTCAAGAAATCCCTCGTAGACAAGCAGGGGAAGTGGCCAAATGAACTTCTCGGTGTCCTATGGGCGTATCGCATAACAAAGCGACGAGCAACCGGTGACCAAGACAGCCACTTTCGAGCCGTGACTATTTAGCGTCAAGAAAGGTAACATTTTTTTTGTCTCATCAATAAGTATGATTTTCGTTTTTTAATCACTTGATTTTGTTGAGTATTGAAGAAGTTATGAACGTTTAAAATTTACCTAGTTTCTGGCAAGTTTTCCAGTTTTCCTGCGGACCAGTCACCTTTCAGGCTATTTTCCAGCCATATCTGGCAACCCTTGGGCTTCCAAACAGGTATAATATTGTTCTACACTTTCCTATCTTCATTTTGATATATTATGGGTCGAATTTGGTTAAGAAACGATTGAGTTACGAAGCTTTGAAAATTGCCCAAACTTTCGGCCAAGAGCTCCGGGACACTTAATGCAGTTTTTAATAGAATGACCAAAATAATGGATGGTGGACAATCTCAAGGACCATTTCTATTGATTTTCAATCTCAAAGACCAAAGTGATGTGTTATGCAAATCTCAGGGACCATTTTGGCTTAAAATCCTTATTTTTTGTTGTACATAACTTGCTAACACTCCCAATATCATTGCATGAAATTTAAATATTGAATGTTGCTGCAAGCGGTGAATTGCCTTAGTTGTTATGTTATTTTTCTTCAACCATTGCTTTACGTGTTCAAGGAGAGCTGGATATCAAAGAAGGAGAGTTATATATCTATAAACTAGCTAGAGCAAGGGAAAAGAAGACAAGGGACCTAAACCAAGTGAGGTGCATTAAGAATGAGGATGGAAAGGTTCTTGTTTCAGAGAACGCGGTCAAAGACAGATGGAAAGGTTATTTTCATAATCTTTTCAATGAAGGACAAGAAATGAGTACTTCTTTGGGGAAGTTGAGTAACTCAGAAAAGTGTAGAAACTACTCCTTTTACCGCTGAATCAGGAGGGAAGAAGTGGTTGTAGCTTTGAAAAAGATGAAGCATAGAAAAGCAGTGAGCCCAGATGATATACCGATCGAAGTATGGAAAGTCTTGGGAGAGACGGGTATAGCATGGCTCACAGACCTTTTCAATAGGATTTTGAAAACGAAGAAGATGCCAAATGAGTGGCAAAAGAGCACTTTGGTGCCTATCTACAAGAATAAGGGCGACGTACAAAATTGCATGAACTATAGGGGTATTAAGCTAATGAGTCATACAATGAAGCTCTAGGAGATAGTCATTGAGCATAGATTGAGGCAAGAGACACAGGTTTCAGCCAACCAATTCGGGTTTATGCCAAGGCACTCAACCATGGAGGCAATCTATCTCTTACGAAGATTGATGGAAAGTTATAGAGATAGAAAAAAGGATTTACACATAGTCTTTATAGATTTGGAAAAAAATGTATGATAGGGTCCTAAGAGACATTCTTTGGAGGATTTTAGAGAAGAAGGGAGTACAAGTAGCATATATCCAAGCTATAAAGGATATGTATGATGGAGCAAAGACTGCCGTAAGAACTCATGAAGGACAAACCGAAAGCTTCCCCATAACTATAAGGTTACATCAAGTATCATCCTTAAGTCCTTACCTTTTTGCATTGGTAATGGATGAGTTAACGGGCATAGTCAATATGATATTCCTTGGTGTATGCTTTTCGCAGACGATATAGTGTTGATAGATGAAACTCAGGAAGGGGTAAATGCGAAGCTTAACCTTTGGAGAGAAGTGTTGGAATCTAAAGGTCTTCGCCTAAGCCGATCAAAGACAAAATATATGGAGTGCAAGTTCAGTGCCAATGGAGGCCAAAATAAGTTAGAGTTAAGGATCGAAGATCAGGAAGTACCAAAGAGCGACTGCTTTCGCTACCTAGGATTTATCTTGCAAAAGAACGGAGAATTAGATGGAGACCTCAACCATAGAATACAAGCTAGATGGATGAAGTCGAAGAGTGCATCTGGCGTGTTGTGTGACCGCCGTATGCCACTGAAGCTCAAGGGAAAGTTTTAGAGGCCGGCGATGCTGTATGGCACGGAATGTTGGGCGGTGAAGCATCAACACGTACATAAAATGGGTGTAGCGGAGATAAGGATGCTTCGTTGGATGTGTGGGCACACGAGAAAGGATAAGATTAGGAATGAGGATATCCGAGGTAAAGTTGGAGTAGCCGAAATTGAAGAAAAGATGAGAGAAAATCGGTTACGGTGGTTTGGACATGTGCAAAGAAGGCCTACTGATACTCCGATTAGAAGATACGACTACGGGAAAGAGGTCCAGGGCCGAAGGGGTAGAGGAAGACCTAGGAAAACTTTGGAAGAGACTCTAAGAAAAGACTTAGAGTACTTGGATCTAACGGAGGACATGACACAGAACCAAGCGCAATGGCGTTCTAGGATTCATATAGCCAACCCCACTTAGTAGGAAAAGACTTTGTTGTTGTTGTTGTTGTATTGCTTTACGCGTTCAAGCTATCTCCCCTCTTCTTAGTATAAACTAGTGTAAAATATGTCAGACGATATAGTGTTGATAGATGAAACTCAGGAAGGGGTAAATGCGAAGCTTAACCTTTGGAGAGAAGTGTTGGAATCTAAAGGTCTTCGCCTAAGCCGATCAAAGACAAAATATATGGAGTGCAAGTTCAGTGCCAATGGAGGCCAAAATGAGTTAGAGTTAAGGATCGAAGATCAGGAAGTACCAAAAAGCGACCGCTTTCGCTACCTAGGATCTATCTTGCAAAAGAACGGAGAATTAGATGGAGACCTCAACCATAGAATACAAGCTGGATGGATGAAGTCGAAGAGTGCATCTGGCGTGTTGTGTGACCGCCGTATGCCACTAAAGCTCAAGGGAAAGTTTTATAGGCCAGCGATGCTGTATGGCACGGAATGTTGGGCGGTGAAGCATCAACACGTACATAAAATGAGTGTAGCGGAGATGAGGATGCTTCGTTGGATGTGTGGGCACACGAGAAAGGATAAGATTAGGAATGAGGATATCTGAGGTAAAGTAGGAGCAGCCCAAATTGAAGAAAAGATGAGAGAAAATCGGTTACGGTGGTTTGGACATATGCAAAGAAGGCCTACTGATGCTCCGGTTAGAAGATGCGACTACGGGAAAGAGGTCCAGGGCCGAAGGGGTTGAGGAAGACCTAGGAAAACTTTGGAAGAGACTCTAAGAAAAGACTTAGAGTACTTGGATCTAACGGATGACATGACACAGAACCGAGCACAATGGAGTTCTAGGATTCATATAGCCAACCCCACTTAGTAGGAAAAGACTTTGTTGTTGTTGTTGTATTGCTTTACGTGTTCAAACTATCTGCCCTCTTCTTCGTATAAACTAGTGTAAAATATGTCAGACGTTGCTTTTATTTTATTTTTTGTTTATTTATTTTAGGTTGGGAACGTTGCTCCTATTGCACATGGATGTTATTGTTAATGGTGAAAGCCACTGAGAGAGTATGCAAAGCAAAAGGGCAGCACGTTGAGGGAGGGAGTGCCTGCTGCCTCGCCAACGGCAACGACTGACTGCTTTTCACGTCACTTGAAACCCTTCTATAAAAGGGAAACACCTCAATTCGCTTTTCTCTTTGTAACTAATTAAGGATCAGTCAGTTTGGTACTTGAAAAAAGAGTGTTGATATCTCTACCCCTGTGTCTTATTTTTCCATCCATCTTTTAATAAAGATTTTATTCACAAGTTTATCGCTGACAAAATGATGTATAAGGACTTAGAAGCTTGGCCGAGTGCAACATTTTGATTTTTACTGCTCCAAAGAACTACTTTGCTCTCTCCAGCTCCTTTTTTCCTCGTCTCCCTCACAGTATTATCCTCCATTTCTATTTTGATACGGTCATTTATCCTGATGCAACTTTCTTTCAAGCCACAGAGAGTTCAATACCAAATCTCCCAACAATCTAACCCTCGTCTGAAACCATGAGCCTGCTGACGGCGGCACTGACTGTCCAGATTGAAGGCTTGATTAGGTGGTATGATGGATGAGTTAGGTTTTAGTTTAATTTCCAATTTCAATTCATTTAGTGTTATAACTTGATTTAGGATTAAGTTTAATTTTCAATTTCAATTTCAAAAGGATCGCTTTTGGATATATGCACTGATTGGAAATCCTTAACTAAAGTATTGATTAGTCCTTGTCCAATAGTTGTGATTTATGTCCTCAGAACCCCTTTCAGCTCAGATGGCGAATTGAGATGATAATTAGAGAGATGATTTGTTAGAATACGAGTCTTTTAGTTTCGAGCCATAACTTCATAACCAATATGTATAATGAACTTGAAGATTTTAGAGTTTTTGAGTTACTATGACACAGGGTTATCTTAGGAATAATAGTGGGTGGGGATGGGGTTTTAATTTTTTAACTTTTGATGGTGGGTGGGGTGGGGAAATAAGACATATGAATCGGTCTAGTAGCACTTTTAAAAAATGGACCATTGGGAAATATACATATAATTTGGTATATATGTTTTGCTAGGAAATTAAAAACGTAAATTTTTAAACAATAAATTGCTGACTTGGTCTTTGCATTATAAATTGTGTCATTTCACTCATTAAAATTTGTCAATTTTATCCTTACTATTAGATTTAAAGCTATTACATGCAATTTTTTTTATTAATTTAAATCTCATCACTTGTATGTGATACATTTTAGAAATTAATACTGTCATTTTCTCGTTTATAAGCTCCTAAGGATGCATATAGGTTGCAAATTTAATTGCCGATTTATCGTCCAAAGTTAATTTCAATCACCAATTTTTTTTTTCTAAATGTTTTTAAACTCATTAAATATGCCGATCTACCTTTTAAAGTGTATCACAAGCAAGACGGGAGTTAAATTGGGACAAAAAATTGATTGTAATACATACTAATTTTGTAGTAGGGATCAAACTGATAATTTTAATGAATTTGATGACTTAATTTTTCTGAAAAAAAAATAGTTAAAGACAAAGATTTTACTTGGATAATAATTCATAATTCATGGATCCGCACATTACGCTCTTAATCCATAACATTAAATCCATTTTGTTCAAGCTTTTGAGTAGAGAAAATACGTTCAAATGTGGCAAAATAGAAGAAAGAAAGGGAAAAAAATTCAACATTTGAAATTTAATCCATAACGTTACAATTTCAGAAAGCCAAAAAGTGCATAAAATTCCTGAAGTAGAGCACAAAGTCTAAGGAATTGTCTTGCTTTACAATGACTTAATTGGCAATTTTAGAGTGACAGCTTGTGTTTTATAAAAACAAGTCCATCAAGAAAATAAAAAAATCTTACAACATAAATTACACGCTATTTGTGATGAGTTAGCTATCTAATTATGGCTAGATCCGTTACGGTGGTGCAAAGAAAAAAAGAGTTAGTACATAAGAGGAGAAAGAAGGAGAGGAATTTTTTTTTGAGGAAATGGTACGATATTCATTGATGAAATTGAAAATGTACAAAATTTGAGAGTAGATTTCAACCTGATCTTAAGAGAAAAAGAACGTCCCGCACAAAAGACTACAAACATCAATTATTCCCAAAATTACAATCAACTTAGCCACACTAGGCTTGATTATTTGCAAACAGAGTATCCCGAATTTGTTCGGAGGTTCTTCAAACCAAATTCAAGAGGTCACAGAGGTCAATCCAAGTGTTATTTTTGTTAGGCAAATATCCAATCTTTCATAAGGGTAAGGACGCAATTAGGCACCAACTGAATGGACCCAAGAAAAGTATCTTTCATAACCACGCACATATTTATGTCAAAACTGTGTTGAAAGTTCAACTTGGTCCATCATCATTCAGCCCAAATTTCGGGTTTTCACGAAACTCATTTCTATCACCACATCAACAACAATGACTTTTAGTGGCACAAACCAACAAAGAAAATGACACTCATATGCCCCCATACCCTTTCCAAATAATTGTGCTCATATTAAATTTCAATTCAATCCCACCCGCAAGATTCATTGTTTCATACATGACCCTTCAATGATATTATGCTAATTCCTAGCAACATTGACAAATATCAACTCACATGAGTCACACGGTATTAACCTACTTATAATCTAGTCATATTTTTCTTTTCAATACGTTCTAGGTTTCAAATTCGAATTGTGGTTTTATAATTCATAAAATGAAAAGTGTATTGATGCTAAGGTTCTAAAAGACGTTAGGCGCTAATTGGGTGACGGGTTAGGGCCTAGCGCCTAGACGGTTAGGTGGGGGCTTAGGCGGATTTAAGCAAATTTATTATCTAACTTATAAATAGGTGTATGCTTATACTAAAAACATACATAATTGTATTGGGATACACAGGGACGAAGCCAGAAATTTAACTAAGAGGGGGCACGACATACCCCAACCGAAATCAAGGCATGCTTGCCGTCACGTGAGGGTACGTAGCCATGTGCACAGTGCGAAAGCAAAAGATAATAATAAAAGTACAAATAAATAAAAACCAAACTACTAAGTAAACTAGTTAACGTACAAGTGCAAGTGTAAGTGTGAACAACAATATTCAGATCACAGAAAGCCTATTGCAGTCCAGAGGAACAAACACTAACTAAACACACCCATAGGTGGTCCTACATTGGTGATAATCTGTCAGATATGCAATGGATTCCTTGTAAGCCACCAAAAGAGCAAACCAAACTAGAACCTGGAGGGGCGCAAAACAGAAAGTGTGAGTGGGCAAAAACAAAGCTTTCCAAAATCATTTCATTATCAAAAGTTCTAGCCCCTTGCCGTAAAACCTGTATAGTTTCCCAGAAAATAGAATATACACATATATCAAAAACATGTTCAGAAATATGCCATGTCGAATGCCTCCACATAAAATGTAAGTAACCCAAATAATGTCAATCAATGCAAGTAACATGTCAGCCGGAGTCACCTAACGTGACCTGTACGGCTGAATCTAGAGCTCAAATCCCCAACTCACTAACTATACCTGCACACGAGTCGGAACCACCTAAAGTGGTCTTTACGACAGGACTGGGTGTAAATAAATACGCTCAAGTGCTACGATCACGTGAAGACTGGGTGAATAATCGCGGGTCACCTACGAGTCGAAACCACCTATAGTGGTCTGTACGATAGGACTATGCACCTAACTTGGAGCCAAGATAAGCGTATGGTGCGGGAGGTGAACATCACGTGAAGAATTGTGCCCTACTCTGGGCAGGAGCACTAACACCGAGGGTGCAAGTTATGAGCTCTCTATGCATCTCACATAACCACTAATTCACAATCATAAGCCATAAACTCACTTGGCACTTACCTGTGCGTTTGCAACACTAAACATATATATATACACTACTAATGCATAAATAAATAGGCAAACACTATGCATGGCATTTAAAACATATAAACATTTCATTTCATTTTCTGGGAAAAACCACAAGTATATAGGTATATATGGAAAACCAAAAGCCCACTCACTGCTATGTGGAAGGGTCGTAACCCCCTTGTCTCGAGTGACTGCGCTCATCCTCAGGATAGGTCTCACCTATATGTGAAACAACTATAAAAACGTCAATTTAAAGCACATAACCAAAACTAGGTAACAACTTCTCATACAATGCTCAAATGGGGTGTTTGGATATACCAACGTGATCTACTCAACCTCACGAACATCCCCATATTTTTAAAATAATTTTTGACCTCCAACGCGCCGCCACGCGCCGCCCAAAACACGGCTAGACGTGCTTGGCACAATTGTGGTAACCCTAACAGTGTTAGGGAATATTCTGTCCAAAAATGGAATATATCGTTATATATACCTGACACCGTTAGTAACGCCATTAGTATATTCCGTCAAAGTTGACGGAATATTCCTTGTCTTCTCCAGTGAGTCTCGCCGGCCGCCGCCATCAACCCTGCCATCTGCAACTTGAATTCTCGCCAGAAACTGGAAAATTTTCAAAACTTCATATCTTCTTCATTTCTCAACCAAATTCCATGAAATTGGTACCAAAATGAAGCTTACAACAAGTAGAACAAAACCTTACCACTTTCAAGCCCTAAAATTCACGAAATCTTACCGGAGAAATCACGAAATTCAAGCCAAACCTGCAACTCGCCAGTCCTGGCCTTCCTGACGTCCAATTTCTTCCAAAATGCATTTCCGAGCTTCGTGAGAGTATTCTAAAGCTTTCTATGACCTTAAAAATTTCTAAAATCTCCACGATCACGCGTGCATGAACAGTGCACAAAATTGGGGTTCCCTGGTTCTTAGGTTTTCGAAGGTTTCACGTCTAAAAACTGGTATAGATGAGTTCGTGATGACGAGATGAAGGTGATGGTACTAAACACGAGCTCGATCTGCAAAGAAATGGGTTGGTTTGGTGTTGTCCGTACGACTTGTACGGACGTTGCAGAAAATCGAAAGAGGGAGGAGAGAGAGAAGGCACGGGAGTGTGGTATGGGTGTGTGGTCCTAGATGAGTCAACAACCAAAAGAAACAACTAACCAACACCCCACAACACAATTAACGTCCAAGGGCATTTTAATCTTTTCACACCTACAGTACAAATAATTCGGGGTGGGCTGTCACAACCTACCCCCTTAAGAAAATTTCGTCCCGAAATTACACAACAATAACAACCCAAACACTAGTAACCATAAAACAAGCAAGGATACAAATCTCTCATCCGATCTTCCGTCTCCTAAGTAGCCTCCTCTGCTGAGTGATTCCTCCACAAAACTTTCGCTAAACTCACAATCTTGTTCCTCTGAACTTGTTCCTTCCAATCCAGAATCATTACTGGTTCCTCATCATATGTCAAATCCGGATTAATTTCCAATGGTTAAGGAGGTATCACATGCGACGGATCCGCAATGTAATGACGAAGCATGGACACATGAAAAACATTATGCACTTTAGCCAGCTTAGAAGGCAACTCAAGCCTGTAAGCCACTTCACCAACTCGCTCAGTGATTAAATATGGTTCGATATACCTGGGACTTAACTTACCTTTCTTTCTAAACCGTACTACACCTCTCCTTGGTGAAAGCTTCAAAAACACCCAATCACCAACTTTATACACCCTGTCAATGGCATGCATGTCTGCTAAGCTCTTTTGTCGATCCTGGGCCGCTTTCAAGTTAGACTTAATTACCTGAACATTCTGAGTAGTCTCGTCTACAATCTCAAGGCCCACCAAAACTCTTTCTCTAACATCTGACCAACATAGGGATGTACAGCAAGATTTACCATACAGTGCCTCAAATGGTGACATGCCTAAACTTGAATGAAAGCTCTTGTTGTAGGCAAATTCCATTAAATCCAACCGCTTGTGCCAAGCATCGCCAAACTGCAACACCAAAGATCTCAACATATCCTCCAACGTCTGAATGGTCCTCTCTGATTGTCCGTCTGTCAGAGGATGATATAATGTACTGTAGAGTAATCTCGTACCCAAAGCTTCCTGAAAAGCCACCCAAAATTTAGAAGTAAATCTTGGGTCACGAACCGAGACAATACTCATTGGAACACCATGGTACTTCACAATCTTCAATATGAATAATTCAGCTAATCGGCCCAAAGAATACTTTTCCCTCACTGGAATAAAATGCGCTAACTTAGTAAGCTGATCAACTATCACCCAAATGCCGTCAAAACCATTATGTGTACGCGAAAGCTTGTACACAAAATCCATCATAATATTTTCCCATTTCCACTCTGGAACGGGAAGCGGCTGCAACAACCCAAACGGCTTCTTCCTTTCAGCTTTAACTTGTTGGCAAATGGCACACCTACTCACATACTCAGCTATCTCTCTTTTCATACCCGCCCAATAATAAAATGGTCGAATGGTATGATACATTTTAGTAGCTCCTGGATGCAACGCATAAGCTAAGATATGCGCTTCATAAAAAATTGCTTTCTTTAATTCCAAATTATTCAGCACAAACATTCTACTCTCCTGCATAAGCATGCCATCCGATTCTCAAACTTTGAAGTCCTTCTTTTTCCCCTGATTCCTTGCTTGAATTATTTCCTAGGTCTCTTCATCAACCATCTAGGCTTCAAGTACACGATCAATTAAAATCAGCCTAACTTGAAAATTAGCAAGTAAGGCTACCTCCTGATCTTCTACCTCTACCACATTCGCACGACCAGGGTGATAATCAATCATGTAATCATAATCACTAAGCAGTTCCAACCATCTTTGTTTATAAAGATTAAGGTCTCTCTGAGTGAAAAGATATTGAAGACTCTTATGATCCATAAAGATCTTACATTTTTCCCCATAAAGATAATGTCTCCACATCTTCAAAGCAAAGATAATGGCCGCTAACTCCAAATCATGCGTAGGGTAATTCAACTCATGAGGCTTTGATTGTCATGAAGCATAAGCAATCACCCTACCATGTTGCATCAGCACACATCCCAGACCATTCAAGGAAGCATCACTGTAGACTTCGAAATTACCACTATCATCCGTGAGTGCCAAAATAAGTGCATGAGTGAGAGAATACTTCAATTCATGGAAACTCTGCTCATAATTATCATCCCACTCAAATTTAACAACCTTCCTTGTTAACCTCGTCAATGGTAAAGCAATCACGAAAAAATCCTTTACAAACCGTCGGTAATATCCTGCTAAGCCAAGAAAACTCCTCACCTCAATGACGGTTCGTGGCTGCTCCCAATTCTCCACTGCTGCTACCTTTTGAGGATCCACCAAAATACCTTGAGCAGATATGACGTGTCCCAAAAATGGCACTTGATTTAACCAAAATTGGCACTTGCTAAACTTAGCATACAGTTGGTGTTCCCTCAACCTTTTCAACACCAAAGTAAGATGTCGAACATGCTCAGATTTAAACTTAGAGTATACCAGGATATCGTCAATAAAGACAATGACAAACCTATCCAAATACGGCTGGAATACTTGGTTCATCAAAGCCATAAAAGCTACTGGTGCATTCGTCAATCCAAATGGCATTACCAGAAACTCGTAATGACCATAACGAGTCCTGAAAGCTGTCTTAGGGACATCTTCACTACTGATCTTCAACTGATAATAACCAGACCCCAAATCAATCTTGGAAAATACACAAGCACCTCGAAGCTGATTAAACAAATCATCTATTCGCGGCAATGGATAACAATTTTAAATTATTACCCGATTCAATTACCGGCAATCAATGCATAGCCTCAAAGTTCACAAACAACATTAGAGCTCCCCTGGGTGAAGTACTAGGCTGAATAAAACCTTTATCCACTAATTCCTGCAACTAGATTTTCAATTCCCTCAACTCAGCAGGAGCCATTCGATAAGGAGTTAAGGATATAGGATTAGTACCTGAAAGCAAATCAATGGTAAACTCCATATCTCGATCTGGCCGCAATCCAGGAAAATCATCAGGGAATATATCAGGAAAATGCCTGACTACCCTTACGTCCTCCACGCTACTAGGAGCAACATCGTTCAACACTACATGAGCTAAGTAACCCTAGCACCCTTTTGATAATAACCTTTTTGCTCTCACAACAGAAATAACGTCATGTTTCACCCCACTCTGCTTACCCACAAAAGTAACCATAGGTAATCCAGGACGATGGAAGGTAACTGTTTTCCCGTAGCAATCAATATTGGCACGATTAAAATGCAACCAATCTGTGCCCAAAATCACATCAAAATCAACAATATCTAACGGGATAAGGTCAGCTGGCATAACAACATCCTTCACCATCACTGGACATCCTGGATACACATAATCGACATAACATATCTCCCCTCTAGGCATAGCAAACTCTAAATCATACCCTAGAGGTGTAGGGTGAGGTTGCGTCATTTGAGCAAATGTATGAGAAATAACAGAATGTGTCGCACCACAATCAATCAATACTCTAGCAAAATAATCAAGGATATTTATTCTGAGCATCCTGCAGAGAAATATTGTGGATGCACCCCTGGGTCTGCTATCATCCACCATGACCTCTACTAGTCTGACCACCTCGACCCTGCACATTACGCCCCTGACTAGGCTAACCAAACTTCCTTGAAGATCCCACACTACTAGTTGCAATCTCTCCCTACTGAGGTTGTCCTCCCTGATACCACTAAGATCCACCCGCTAGAATGGGATGATACAGCATATAACCTCCGGAGTACTGAGGATACCCACTCTGAGAATAAGGATCTTGGGGATACGGATATTGTCCTAGAGCATAAGGAACGGCATCACCCTGATAATAGTAGGCACCACCATGACCTATCTGACCATAACTACCAGGCTCTGGAACCTGCTGGATCGGCGCAGGTGGTGGTAAGAAAGACTGTTGGGGCCTCTGCTGATTCTGGGGACAATTTGCAGCTCTATATCCCATCTTCCCACAAGTGAAAGAACCATTGCTGCCTCTCTTGCACTTTCCAAAATGCCGATTGTTACACCTGCGACACAATAGAGCTCTTCCTCTACCAGTATCGCCCTGTCTCTGGCCTCTAGGACCTTGAGAAAATCTACCACCTCTTCCTTGACCAGTGGCACTAAAACCTCCACTGGAAGAACTAGAACTAGTCTCACCTCGCTTAAAGCTTTGGGTCTTGCGAGGTCCTAGAGATGCTTGACCTTTGCCTTTGTCATCTTTCCTTTGATTGCCATCTTTTCCCTCTTCCTCACTCTTGCTAGGCTTGTTCTCAGAATCCTCAATCCTCAACAGAATCTTATAGAACTCCTGATAAGAGTCGCTAGGAGTAATGGTCACCATAGAATGCCACTTATTCTTAGTACCCAATCGAAAACAACGAAGCATCTCACCCGGATTGGCAACAACCTCTAGATAATAACGAAATAAATCAGTGAACCTCCAATAATACTCATTCGCCGTCAATTTCCCTTGCCTCAACTCAGTAAATTCTTGCTTCTTACGATCAATGTACTCAGGAAGCACAAACCTTTTCCTAAACAAATGCTTAAACACTTCCCAGTCAGCCATTTCCTCTGGGGTCAAATAACGGACCTTCTGCTCCCACCAGGATGACGATTCCTTACCCAAGAACCTTGAAGTCATCTCTACCCACCTTTCAACAGGAAGATTCCCTTGATTATGCAACACTCAAAAAGTCTTTTCGATATGCTCTAGCCACCACTCAGCTCCCTCAAAACCTTCGTGGCCCTCAAACTTATCTAGCTTCAAATTATACATGGTCTCTAGAGGAGTACTCTGGGGAGGGCAGAGGGCAGACTGAATAGCGGTAGCAATAGCTTCCCCTAATTAAGCAATATCGGGGAAACTAGGCTCAGCAGAGCAACGTGGTTCCCTACCAGGCGGCATAGTTCTGACAGAAAACACCAAAACAATTAGAACATTCACAAAATATGGAGGACTAACAAACCTATGCTCTGATACCAAACTGACACACCTTGACCGAAATCAAGGCGTGCTGGCCGTCACATGAGGGTGACGCAGCCATGTGCACAGTGCGGAAGCAAAAGATAATAATAAAAGTATGAATAAATAAAAACCAAACTACTAAGTAAACCAGTTAACGTACAAGTGCAAGTGTAAGTGTGAAAAACAATATTCAGAACACAGAAAGCCTATTGCAGTCTAGAGGAACAAACACTAACTAAACACACCCAGAGGTGGTCCTACACTGATGATAATCTATCAGATATGTCGTGGATTCCTAGTAAGCCATCAAAAGAGCAAACCAAACTAGAACCTGGAGGGGTGCAAAATAGAAAGTGTGAGTGGGCAAAAAACAAAGCTTTTCAATATCATTTCATTATCAAAAGTTCTAACCCCTCGCCGTAAACCTGTATAGTTTACCAGAAAATAGAATATACACATATATCAAAAACATGTTCAGAAATATGCCATGTTAAATGCCTCCACATAAAATGTAAGTAACCCAGGTAATGTCAAGCAATGCAAGTAACATGTCAGCCAGAGTCACCTAACGTGACCTGTACGGCTGAATCTAGAGCTCAAATCCCCAACTTACTAACTATACCTGCACACGAGTCCGAACCACCTAAAGTGGTCTGTATGACAGGACTGGGTGTAAATAAATACGCTCAAGTGCTACGATCACGTGAAGATTGGGCGAATAATTGCGGGTCACCTATGAGTCGGAACCACCTATAGAGGTCTGTACGACAGGACTGTGCACCTAACTTGGATCCAAGATGAGCGTGTGGTGCGGGAGGTGAACATCATGTGAAGGAATGTGCTCTACTCTGGGCAGGAGTACTAACACTGGGGGTGAAGGTTATGAGCTCTCTATGTATCTCACATAATCACTAATTCACAACCATAAGCCATAAACTCACCTGGCACTTACTTGTGCGTCCACAACACTAAACATACATAAATGCACTACTAATGCATAAATAAATAGGCAAACGTTATGTGTGGCATTTAAAACATATAAACATTCCATTTCATTTTCTAGGAAAAACCACAAGTATATAGGTATATATGGAAAACCAAAAGCCCACTCACTGATATGTGGAAGGGTCATAACCCCCTTGTCTTGAGTGACTACGCTCGTCCTCAAGATAAGTCTCACCTATATACGAAACAAGTATAAAAACGTCAATTTAAAGCACATAACCAAAACTAGGTAATAACTTCTCATAAAATGCTTAAATAGGGTGTTTGGATATACCAACTTGATCTACTCAACCTCACGACCATCCCCATATTTTTAAAATAATTTTCTGACCTCCCATGCACCACCACGCGCCGGCCACGTGCGAGCACGTGCTTGGCACACGTGTGGTAACCCTAACGGTGTTAGGGAATATTCCGTCCAAAAATGGAATATATCGTTATATATACCTGACACCGTTAGTATATTCCGTCAAAGTTGATGGAATATTCCTTGTCTTCTCCGGTGAGTCTCGCTGGCCGCCACCGTCAACCCCGCCGTCTGCAACTTGAATTCTCGCCAGAAATTGGAAAATTTTCAAAACTTCATAACTTCTTCATTTCTCAACCAAATTCCACGAAATTGATACCAAAATGAAGCTTACAACAAGTAGAACAAAACCTTACCACTTTCAAGCCCTAAAATTCAAGGAATCTCACTGGAGAAACCACGAAATTCCGGCCAAACCTGCAACTTGCCACTCCTGGCCTTCGCGACGTCCAATTTCTTCCAAAATGCTTCTCCAAGCTTCGTGAGAGTATTCTAAAGCTTCCTATGAACTTAAAAACTTCTAAAACCCCCATGATCACGTGTGCATGAACAGTGCACAAAATCGAGGTTCCCTGGTTCTTAAGTTTTCGAGGGTTTCACGTATAAAAACTGGTATAGATGAGTTCGTGATGACGAGATGAAGGTGATGGTATTAAACACGAGCTCGATCTGCATAGAAATGGGTTGGTTTGGTGTTGTCCGTACGACTTATACGGACATTGCAGAAAATCGAAAGAGGGAGGAGAGAGAGAGAAGGCACGGGAGTGTGGTATGGGTGTGTGTGTGGGTGTGTGGTCTTAGATGAGTCAACAACCAAAAGAAACAACTAAACAACACCTCACAACATCAATTAACATCCAAGGGCATTTTAGTTTTTTTGCACCTACGGTAAGTACAAATAATTCGGGACGGGTTGTCACAAGGCACCTTAAAAAATTTGAGCTCCTTTTTTGGAAAAATAAAGCTAGTTCTTTTACAAATGCTGAAAAAATTAATTACAAAATGCCTAATTTTATTACTCTATTGTCTAATTTTGTCTTTAATTGTTGACAATCTAATGCTCATTTGTACTAATTAACCAAATACATGGAACTCAACAAGGTTTAGACATTAGTGCATGAGAAAAATATACAAGATGGAGAGGCATTTAAAAACTAAAAGAAGATTTTAATTGAATAATTTGCAAAGCAAAAAAAAATGAGAATGATTAATTGAATAATTTGTAATGAAAAAAAAAAGGGATGAGAGGGGGCATGTGCCCCCACTGGGCCTTACCTCCCTCCGTCCATGGGGATACATAAATTGCAAAATAAAATAACATATAGAATATAAAGTATTAGAACATATTGAAAACATGAGACCAAGTATATAATGAGTGTTATCCAATTATTCAACAAGTATCTTAAAATAATGTTAAAAAAAAAATGAAAAATGTAAGTTATCTAATTTTTGTCTAAGTGAGACTTGACCTAGGTGGGTGACGAAGCAGGTCTAGGCGCCATTTGTCACATCCCGGCCTGGGTCCCCACCACATCCCGGGCCTGCTCCACCACCGTAACACGATATTGTTCGTTTTGGGCCCCGACCACGCCCTCATGGTTTTGTTTCTAGGAACTCACACGAGAACTTCTCGGTGGGTTACCCATCATGGGAATGCTCTCAGCCCCAACTCACTTAACTTCGGAGTTCTGATGGAACCTGAAGCCAGTGAGCTCCTAAAAGGCCTCATATTAGGTAGAGATTGGAATATACATAAAAGGTTTACATGATTCACTCCCCTGGGCAATGTGGGATGTTACAATCCACCCCCCTTAGGGGCCCAACGTCCTCGTCGGCACACCACAGCCAGGGCAAGGCTCTGATACCAAATTGTCACATCCCGGCCTGGGCCCCCACCACATCCTGGGCCCGCTCCACCACTGTAGTACGATATTGTTCACTTTGGGCCCCAACCACGCCCTCATGGTTTTGTTTCTAGGAATTCACACGAGAACTTCCCGGTGGATTACCCATCATGGGAATGCTCTCGGCCCCAACTCGCTTAACTTTGGAGTTCCGATGGAACCCGAAGCTAGTGAGCTCCCAAAAGGGCTCGTGCTAGGTAGAGATGGGAATATACGTATAAGGTTTACATGATTCACTCCCCTAGGCAATATTGGATGTTACACCATTTCTTAGTTTTCAAACGCTTATGAATTAATCAGGGAGGTGATTAGCTGTCTAGCGCCTATGCAGGAATTTTTAAAACAGTGATTGACACTCATGATAATCCTAATATCTAAATGATGTACATTAATCAAATAATATGGTTTTGCAATTGATCATATTTTGTTGTAATTTTCATCATTATTGAGATCTAGATTGAAATGACCTTTTTGAGGCAGACTTTTTCATGAACATGTTTTTGCAGTTCTCTTTATTTAATAAATTGACGTACTAGTTTGAAAATGATGTACATGAAACAAAAACTCAATCATCATCAGTTCGAACTTAAACACTTTGTACAAGAACGGTAAAGCCATGGCCAAAATCAAAGATATTAAAATTTACGTAAATTTCACTTAAAATTCCAATTGAATACGTTAATTACGATTTTCTCATAGCTTACAAAAGATAAAAAAAGATAAAGTAAATTGACGATTTGCCCCCTGAACTATTACTTAATTTTCGATTTCCCTCATGAACTTTTTAATTGGAAAATTAAGGATTTAAACTAATTTTTTTGACTGATTTGCCCCTGCTATTAATTTTTCATTCATTCCATCCAAATTTACGTTAAATGGAATCATGTGCACAACATGTCAAGGTAGTTCGATCACTTCATTTTTTTAAAATAATTAAAAACCTTGGATTTGTAAAATATAAACCTATGCAAATATGTGTGATATTCTATAGCTTTTGTGTCTAAATGTCTATTGAAGTGACGCTTTTGTCCACAAAGGAGAGTCACGTGGTGTGCATGTGTTTGAGCCCAAAATAATTTTATTGGGCCAAGCCTAGGTTTGTTTTCGGCCCAGTACTATTCCAGAACTATTATAGGTCGTCCTGCCGCCATAAGGCCGCCCAATCAAGTTGGCTGAGTCCTATTGTAAGAAGGATTGATTTGGATAAGCAAAGAGGGCGAATCCTGATACAACAAGGGGTCTCAAAGCTGAAGGCACTGAGAATTAGGGAATGAATCTGGTTCATTATAAAGCCTAGTTCAGGAACCTATTGGAACTAGGATT
The DNA here is from genome assembly GCF_041283825.1 of Pyrus communis. NCBI lineage: Eukaryota > Viridiplantae > Streptophyta > Magnoliopsida > Rosales > Rosaceae > Pyrus > Pyrus communis. Next base: position 17,963,461 of record NC_142565.1, read on the forward strand.
GGCCGAATCATAATCCGATTGGGATAAGGAGTTCTAGTCTGAGTACATCTCTGGTTCGACCAGGAGTAGGTTCACTACTATAAATAAAGGAGGAAGTGCATCATTCAAAGCCCCTCCAATTCAACATACAAATTGACCTGCGCAACCCTCTCAAACACCTTGAGATTTTTATTTTCTTTTTCTGCCAACGCATCTTCAGTTTGGATAAACAACACTGTGAATTCAACCGGCGACATCTTCAGTTTAGATAAACAACACTGGAGCCATAGAATCAGCCAACCAAGGAACACCTTCAGTTTGGATAAGCAACACTGCTTCGAGATCGACTAGCTATTTATCCAAGTCTCAATCGACAAGGATTTTCGAGTTCTTGTTGGTGGAGGTCATCTCATCAGCCTTCTCGACGAAGTGAGGTGTTACAGGTTACTACATTCAGCACATTGAAAGCCTAATCTGATATTGAACTTCGTAAAAGTAGTAGCCTTGTCTTCAGGCTCTAGAACCCGAAGGCCGAGACATGTTCCTTCCTCTACTGCAGTCGCAAGATCAAGAAGTCAGCATCACGCTCAACGCAACATCAACACATTTTACTCCCCAGCCGAGCTCGAGCGGTGAGTTGGCACGCCTTGCACACAACCGAATAACATAGTTAGCTTATTAATTACTCGGCTTGCATGCCACGTAGACTTGATAGTTTTTAGGGTTAATAGCATGTGATAAGAGTTAACGTTAATTTGGATGAAATCGAAAGTTACATGATAGCTCATGGGGCAAATTGGCAGTTTAGCCAAAAAGATATTCCGGCTCTCCCTGTACGACGGAATGAGCACAAAATGAAGCACATTCTCCTAATCTAAACCCAATTAAGATATTATTAATAAAACCCTTACTAAAATAAAATTAATTATAAAATAATAAAATAAAATGCAGAGAAAGAGAGAGAGAGTGTTGATTCACTTTCGCAGTCTAACGTCTCCATCTCTGTCTTTAATGGCGACGAGGACGGCGTTGTTCAATTCCTCAAACGCCATCGAATTCCGTACGTTGTTCTTCTCTCAAACTCCTCCTATTTTTATTACCTCCGCAAATCCCCAGGCCTCCTCTCAATCTTCCTCTTCTTCTTCTCCGTCTTCGTCCCTCAGGTTCCTACTTTCAGCTTCCCACTCGCTTTTTACATTGAAGCTTTTCGTTTTCCCGGGAAGTTAAAGATTTTGCAGATTTTCTTTAATTGGGTTGCTGGCTGCTTCTTTGGATTGACTTACATTTACTGTTATCTGTTATGCGATTTGAAATTCGAATTATATTATCATACTTTGTTTCCCTCTGATTTTTCATGGATCTGTTTGGAATTGTAACAATGGCGCTTCAGACTTTGGAAATTGTTTTCCCTTTTGTGTTCCTTGTTATATTATTGTATTGAATTCATGTTTTTTTTTTTTTTTTTTTTTTTTTTTTTGGTGTGTAGAAATTCAAATCTTGGATCAATCTCGAAATTTAATTGTTTCTTCTGTGGTTAATTTGAAAAATGCTGATTTTAGCATTGAAAGTGTGTGACATTATGCCCTTATCCTACACAGATAGTGATTCGGGCGGGCGTATTGGTATATGAAGACCAAGTAAGCAGTGGAGAATCTGGTGATCAAGTAGGATCTATATAGGTTAAAAATGGCTTCAGCAGGCAAAGCTGATCGGAAGGCTTCTCTTGATGCTGCCTCATGGTTGTTCAATGTTGTCACATCTGTTGGAATAATCATTGTCAATAAATCGTTGATGGCTACGCACGGTTTCAGTTTTGGTAAGTTTCTGTTGTCCTGTTTAGTTCACTGAGTTTCTTCATTCGCATTCCCATATCGACTCAGTATTCAGTTTGATGCCCTTTTTTATAACATCTATTAATGTCTGAGGATTTTAGCTCTTAGAAACCATATTGAAATGGTGTAAAGGACGCTTCTTTTTTCTTTATATATTGTTATGTTTTTAAAATCGTTATGAAAATGTTTATTCTTGGCTTTCAGGTTTCTGTTTGCCTCTTCTGAGTTGGAAAATTACCTTCTTTAGTTTTCAATGTAGGGAGTTGTCAGTAACTTTGAAGCCATACTTTCCTTGATGAATATAATCACTTACAAAACAATAGGTAAGGGGGAGGGTTGGGGAGTTTATAGACATGGCTTATAATGAGTCGATGGATAACTATATATTGGAAGTTGGAAGTAAACTTTGCACTCGTTTTATGATTGGCGTGTGGAGAAGGATCTATTTGATTTTGGTTATAAATAAAACCTCTACGACTTAATGATGGTCCTGAAAATCATTGCATAAAGTTTACTAAAGAGGACACATACTTTTTTTTTAAAATGTTAATTCTACCTAATGGTTTTGGTTCTGATAGTTATGACTGTTAGGTGGTGCAGGAAAGGAAAACGAAAATGCATAGATATCCCAATTCATTATAGACTTGTAGGCTCTACCTCTATAATGATTTTTCTCAGATTTGTTGTAGTCTCTAGGCCCCCTTGTTCTTGTGAGCAGCAAGAGTCGAAATTTAGGGATGATGGTGAAATAATTTGGCATGCTAAAGTAGATGGATTGATGATAGTGATGATAAGATCTGGATATGAATGAACACAAAATAGGCAAAATATGAGAAGGGTCAGGTGGCCCATGTAGGCCTTAATTAGCTCCTCCTATGTAATCTAAGCCATCTTACATACTGCTGCTCCAAAAGAAACAAAAGATTTTATTTTTGTACCAGAAGATTTTCATCCATCTTTACATTTTTCTCTATGTAATGCAGCTACAACATTAACGGGTCTGCATTTTGCCACAACAACCTTACTGACTGTTGTTCTTAAATGGCTGGGATATATCCAGCCCTCTCAGCTACCATTACCTGATCTTTTGAAATTTGTTTTATTTGCGAATTTCTCCATAGTCGGCATGAATGTGAGTTTAATGTGGAACTCTGTGGGATTCTATCAGGTGAGTGGTTGTAAACTAGTGACTATTACATGTTTTTTCTCTTCGTGATATAGATTTGATAAATTAACATGGTTTTGCTTTCAAATTTTATTGTCAGATCGCGAAGCTGACTATGATACCAGTATCATGTTTTCTAGAAGTTGTCTTGGACAACGTGCGTTACTCAAGGGGCACAAAGCTAAGCATAGTACTGGTTCTCCTTGGAGTTGCAGTTTGTACTGTTACTGATGTCAGTGTCAATGCCAAGGGTTTTATAGCTGCTTTAGTTGCAGTTTGGAGCACTGCCCTACAACAGCATGTAAGTACATCTTAACTGAAACTCTTGATCTTATATAGATAGGACCAGGATGGACTGGGTTAGGGGTCGTTGAGCTAGTCTTGGTCTCCTGAGGCTCAACATTTGAAATTACAACTTCATTGATGTTTCCATTTATTATTATTAATATGCATCCACTTAAGAAATGTTCAAATTGTTTAAACAGCTAACAATACAATAGCCATATTCTTTCTAGATGGGTGGGGCTGTGTGATGATGATTTTTCAGATCAGTTTGTGTATAGAATGTGTTCATAGACGTGGATTGACTAATGTTGGTCCACTCCAAGCTCTACTTTAGTCTTTTTTTATTTAATTTATCCCTTTGCGACATTGTTCACTATCTATATTTGTGCAGTATGTACACTCTCTTCAACGGAAGTATTCTCTTGGATCTTTCAATTTATTGGGACATACTGCGCCAGTACAGGCTGCATCTTTGCTGATATTAGGCCCCTTCTTGGACTACTGGTTGACAAATAAAATAGTTTACGCGTACGACTATCAGTTGATATCCATGGTAAGTTATAGATGATAATCTTATTATCTATAGATACAAGTATGCATTCGTAGTTGAGCCCAATTACTTAATGATTCATGAACCTTTATGTGAATAATATTCATCTATTATTCATGCTCAGTTGCATGTGCTTTGAAAGTTAGGCCCGTGTCTTTGCTTGTGACTGCATGTCTCAGCAATGTCAGCATATTCATTTTTTTCGATTACCCTTCAAAATAGATATTAGTGTTTTTTCCTTTGTATTCCATGACAAGTTTGCATGATATTTAAGTTAGTATATATTGCTAGATCCTTGGTTGCTCCAGTGTATTATGTTGATTATTGTTCCAATTGTGGTGTCAAGCTCTAATTGTGTGGTTGTGTTAATAACGTCATGGTATTTTTAAACATGGGCAGCTCCTAATCTGGTGAACTTGAAAAAATTTCTTGGCAAATTCCGTAAGTGATTTATGGTGCCAAATCAATTAACCTTTTGGCCTTTGGCAGTATTATTTACTAGGAAAAGAAACCATCTTTCCTCTCTCTGTATTGTATCAACTTGAAACTGTGCCAATATCAGCGCAGAAAACACATTACTACTTCAAGCCAACAATGGTGCACACATCATCTTATTGGCAATATTACACCATTATATTTGAAACCCTTTGATGTCAAAACGTTATAAATACAAGTCCGTTTCTTCTGTGTGCAATAACGGCAAGATCTGTGGCGTCTCTCATTTCTCTGATGATCTTATTGATGAATTTGTTCTTTTTCAACCTATGAAATTGAATAAAAAGTGATCATTTCTTAAGCATGGTCAATTGATTTTCATCTTTCATGTAATCCACAGTTTCTTCTTTATGATAATGTTTATAATGTACATGACTTTTTTTTCCTGTTGTTTTTTTCCCTCATAGGGCCTGATTGACACAAATAGTCCTGGTTGTTAAGCAAACTTTAGTTAGACCATTATACAATAGGTCATTTCGGACAAATAAAAATGAATTGAGATTGAATGTTCTTGTGTTTGAACCATGTTAGGTGTAATATGCTGCAACTCTTACCATTTTTCTTACAGTGGTTATTATGACATATGACTACCTGCATTTTGCTTACAGCGGAAATGACATTTGGGTGTCTATTTGTTTTGTGTAGTCATTAATTGTCCTGTCTTGCACCATCGCGGTTGGGACCAACCTCAGCCAGTTCATCTGCATTGGTAGATTTACTGCCGTGTCATTTCAAGTCCTTGGCCATATGAAGACAATTCTGGTCTTGATCTTAGGGTTCATATTCTTCGGGAAGGAGGGTCTCAATCTTCAAGTAGTCCTAGGTATGTTCATCGCGATATTGGGAATGATCTGGTACGGCAATGCCTCATCCAAGCCAGGAGGCAAGGAGCGTCTTCCAAGCAGCAAATCCCAAAAGAACAGTGGCTTATTATCAGAATCTTCTGGCGTGGATGAGAAGGTCTAGAATTCTGTGACAGGTTATGACAACAGTTGGAGGTACTTCGAAAGAAATAGAGAGCGTATCAGGGTCAGATGATTTGAGGAGTTTCTTGACAACTTTAAGCCAGATCCTTCATCCCGCGGTAATACAGCATTTTTTGTTTTCACCATAGCTCGTCATATTCGTGTTGTTGAATTTACTCAATAGTGAAACTTCCATTGCATTGGATGGGTGTAAGAGTTCCCCCTTGGAAATTTACCTTGTACCACAGTTATTTTTTATAGTAATTTATTTGTTAAATGAAAGTCTGACCATCTCATGTTGTGAGGGAATAATAAGTTGTCCTTCATATCAGCAATTTAATTTAAAAGAGCTCAATTAATAGCCTGGTATTGATATATGTTAGGTGGGCTTTTACTATGCATACAGTTGAAATTCCAGAATAATTTAAGCTACCCCACAACCAAAACTGAGTTTCTTGCTGATTCACTCTTGGTTGGTGGTCCTGGTCCTCCTGGACACATCTTTGAACGGGTACACTGTTACGGTGGGATTTCATGCTCGTTGAAACTAAAACATGTGTGTTTTTATCTCCAAATGTCTTAATTTCATTGACACGAGACGGCATATGACAATATACTCATGCTATGTAAGCTGTTCTTCGTAAAATTGCAGCATATCCTACTCTATCTATTGTAAAGCATTTTTAATAAGAGATGCACAATGCTTTTCTTTTATGATATTTTGCATTTCTTGTTGCCCGGAAAACTTAGATATACATCATTTTTTACATCTTTAGAATGTTGACTCCATGAGTTACAAAGAGAAACATAAAATGAGATATCAAATATGAATCTATTCCATTGAAGCGAACTTCACATTCATATCTTCCGAAAATGTAAAATAAGATGTAAATATGATTTTTTTTACATTTCAGATGTGAGGCTCTTCACTAGAAATACTCTAGAAAAAGGCAAATAAACGTAATATGGTTACACTAAAGAATTTAGCCGCAAACATGACTTACACAAGCCACACCTGTAAAGTAAATAAATATAAAGTAAAATTTTGGATAGATATTTATGTTATGTGATGACTACATTCCATTGGTGTCACCTGGTTTACTATCGATCACGGGCTTCATTTCAAGTTTTTAGCATGTCTAGTAGTGTTAGTGTAGGCCAATAATTGTTTCCTTTCGGTCAAACTTGATGCATGTTTTTTTGGTATATCTGTCATAACACGTATGGAAGCAAAATATAAAAATTTAAAAAGAAAAAAAATAAATAAAAGAAGGAGATTGCATTCTGGCATTGATTTGACTTTGATGTATTTAATTTGACGCTTCACCAATTTCACTGTTCAAGTGCAAATTCCAGATATTTCACTGTTCAAGTGCAAATTCCAGATATGCATTTATGCCATTATAAATAAATAAAGAAAAAGAATGTGAATTTATATAATAATGGTATAAAGTACAATGTGAATTTATTTTTTAGATTGCTTATTTATTTTCTATGTTATAAATAAATAAAGAAACAAATGTAGGAGAAACAAATAAGGAAATAAGAGTGGAAGGAGCTTGGAGGAAGAAATGTGAAAGGAATGTGAAGTTAAAAGAGTTTAACATCGGTGAAATGAGAAACTTTGCAACAACTTATAAAAGGTTGGGCTACTCTTCATATTGCTAATTGAATTTACGGTAGAATTTCAACTTTTTTTATGGTATTAGAGCTGGTTGCCCCACGTCTGAAGCTCAACGACCACATGTGCTCCAAGTCACCTTGTTTGTGTTGTTCACGTATTAAACTTGAAAATTCGTCACACGTGAAGGAGTGTGTTGAGAATGAATACACATTGATGAGATGAAGGAACTTACTTGGACTTATAAAAAGTTAGGCATATTGCCAATTAGTTTTATAATGAAACCTCAACTTTCTTCAAGATGTAAAGGGTGTAACACAGAAAATAAAATAGAAAAAAAATTGAATATATTTTAAGTTGGTTTCACTTTCTTTATTTTATTTTATTTTTATTTTTATTTTTCGTATAATCTAACTTCACTTTCCCTCCTCTCTTCTTCCTTCTCAATTCCTTATCTCTCTCACATACACATACTTTTGCTCTTTCTTGAGTATACATAACGAAAACTAAATGAACATGTAAAAGGGTGGAGTCGATCAGCAAACCGGCAAGAGGTTGGAGTCGTGAAAATTTGGACTCCATCATGATGTCTTGCATCATATTACACAATATGATTATGGAGAATGAGCGAGATGGGTAATTGATGGAGAGTTCGATGACGACCAAGATGATCCAAATAGGTCAAGAAGGGCTCGTGCAAAAATATATGATGGGCCTAATTTGCCTTTCAATCCAGGAACTGGTAGTATCTCTATAAATGAGTACATGAGGCTATAGAATGATACGTTCTCATGCCACAAACAGGTACCTATAACAGGATCTTGTTGCACATCTTTGGGCCAAAAGAAGCATGGAGTAGACATTTAAATTTTATGTTGTTAAATGTTTTTTTTTTTTATATGTTGTATCATTTTTATGTTGTTTAATGTTATTTAATGTTGTTTAATAGTGTTTAATGTTGTTTCATGTTACTTAATGTTATGTAATGTTTAATGGTTTAGGAAGTTATAGGGAAAAAAACAAAGAATTTTTAAAATATTTTAAACAAATTTTGAAAGAAAAAAAAACAATTGTAAAAAAAAAAAAAAATTCAAAAATAACACCTAGCTGACGTCATCTAGTTACCGTTGGTTGTTTGAATTCCAGCCCCGCTCAAGGCCGGCTGATTGGCCATTTTTTGTCCATTGGAGCACACGAGCCCTTTGGCTTGGCCCTCGGTTAGAGACGGTTTTAGGGCTATTTTTGGCCCTCTGGCCTTCTAGAACCTTCGGTTGGAGATGGTCTAAGGAACCATTCTTCCTTCAACATCATTCACTATACAAATGTCATAATAAGAACCTTTATTATCTTTATTATCATTTAAAGATCATCTCTAGAAAAATTCAATCTATGTGGAGAGCGTTTAGTCATCCATATATGCTGAACAAATTGACGGTTATACTAACAAATAACACCTTCGTGGTGAATCGTTAATAAGTTTGATTCATATGGATGACTAAACATCTCCAAATTGAATACTTAATTTTTATTTCAATGATGATAAAGAGAACACGGTTTCTAGCTATGACGTTTATACAATTAAATGATGTTATGTCGTTTATGAAAAAGTAATGATTTGTAACATATGAAGTCGTAAGATTCAATCATTTAAGTATAAATTCTTAGATACTTGGGGAGAAATGAAGTTGGTAAATAGTTAGGATGTGAAGTTGGAACCTTTAGCAAGTCTAGTTCCTTAGTTGCCTACAGAGCCAAGGCTCCCCAACAACTTGTTGGCTTACAACCATAACGTGGCGGGAATAGTGCACATTCCACTAAAGACACTGCTAACTCTATGCCTATTCAAACGAAACACTTGCGGGTCGCCTTCAAAAAGCTAGAAGAGAGAGACCTTTGCAAGAATAAGGAGTTGACATACCTAAAGGAGACTACATAGTCCAATCATTTGGACACCAAGATAAGTTCCTATAACTCTTTAAGAAGATCTACGAGACTGAGGCGCAAGCTAGAGCACAATATCTAGAGACTCCTCCAATCAAGCAAATGTTCTTAGAACTCTAAGAAGATTCTAGACTTGGTCGAGACACAAGCAGAGGTCAAGAAGATTCAAGACTAAGATCACTCATCCAGAGAATGATCCATACGTCCACATGCGAATAAATAACCAAATCCTCGTACTCCTTGGAGATCCAACACCAAATTTTTCATGAATGAACAAAACAAAATCGCATCGACATGACAGAGACACTAACAAGACATTGGTCCACGAACTCACAGGCCTCGTAAAACCAGAAACACCCTTAACTACTAAACTAGATGCATCGACTATGATTGGAGCTCATCCTCGAATGACGTTAAGCAAAGAGGTATGCGAATCCAAGAAACTGTACCAAGACTAACTAAACAATGAGACCTGCAAATTCACTAGAGATCTTCCAGCTCCATAAGCCTTTGTCATACCTCCACCAAATAAGTTCCCTTTGCTTGGTTTCAAGTTCTAAAGGGCATACATAGTGACGCATTGATGAGTAACATTTTTCCATTCAAATGCATGAATGAATGCTCTTACTTAATATACAAAGTTTAGAGCTTGGGATAGTTGAAGACTTTCAAACCTTGTACGAATTATTGGAACACCTTTTGTTATAAGTATGTCCATAAAGCCACTCATTTGATGTAAATAGCTTTTGTAACACTTATGCTAAACTCTTATTTAGTTTAATGGAAGGCCAATGTTTATAATTAATCACTACTTAATGAATTATGTGTGTAGACATCGAAATGAATTTTTCGTGTTCACAATGTGTTTAATCAATAATGGAATCCAAGGAATGTAATCAACCTAAGAGACAAGTGATCTAAGAATGTTAGATCAATAGACCTTTCTCTTATACTCATTCCCAAAACATTCCTAGCCATAAGATTGTCAATCAAGTATTGACAATCCTCTAAGGTTGGTGTGTGTTATGTCAACTCAAATGGGAGTATGACTTGTCTCAAGTCATTCGTGTTAGACATTAGCACAAATTCATAAGTGCTCAAAGGGTTGTTGAATATATTGAACAACGATCAAGAAAGATTTCTCACATACATGTCATGTAAGAACATACAAGTAACAAAGTACATGCCTCATCTTAGGCATTGTTGAGATCATTGTTTTATTCATAGAGACATGTGAGTGTACAACAAGAGATCTCTAACCTTCCAGAGTGGAACGAGACTACTCTAAGATATAACTCATGAATCTTTAGCCAAAGCATAAGGATTCAATCAACAAACCATTACTCATTGATTCTAACATCCTGGTGTTCTTTGATTACTCATTGATTCTAACATCCTTGTCGTCGAGGTACACATCTCTAACGCTATGGTTAGTTACTTAGCTGAGTCCTAGTAGATAATAGATCAGGAGTCAATGCCCTTTTCAAAGACGGAGCCGAGAAGATGAGAATTCTCGACACCACCAATAAGGGAAAAATTACCCTCCATACCATTAAGGGGACCCATGTCCAGCCTCTGGGTACGTTGAAATTGATAGTTTAGGCAGAGCCATACAACCTTTTGGTGACCTTCCATATTATAGACTGCTAAAGTCTTCATAACGCCATTCTCATCTAGAACTTGTTCCACAAGATGATAGTCGTTCCTTCAATCTATCACCAGGTGCTTCGTTACCCTACTCCGAATAGAATAAAAGAAATAAAGGGAAACCAAGCGACAACGCGCTGCTATGATGTTGAGAGAACGAATATGATCTAGAAGGGTGAGTGGAGTTCCAACACTTCTATGGACAAATCAACATAATGGTCACAACTTGGGGGGGGGGGGTCAGCGAATGAGTTACAAGGAGTTTGATCTAAATCTTAACACCCAAGATGACAGCACTCCAGAGTCAAAGGTGGATAAAGACGCTATGTATATCAACCTCGATCCCAACAAACCAAAATGCAAAGCAAGGATCAAATGTAAACTGACCGATCTAGAGAAGAAATTATTCACCAACTTCTTACAGGCAAATAAAGACGTGTTCGCTTGGTTCGCTAAAGACATGATTGGGATTGACCCCTCCGTGATTTGTCATCGCCTCCACCTAGACCCAACTGCCAGACTGGTTATCTTACAAAAGCGAAATCATGTAAACAAACGAAGCAAGATCATAGAAACTGAGATCAACAAGTTCAAGGACACAATTTTAATCATTGAAGTACATCATCCGGATTGGCTGGGCAATGCCTTGTTAGTACATAAGAAAATGGAAAATGGAGAGTGTGCATGGACTTCACAAATTTGAACAAAGCTTACCCGAAAGATCCACATCCTCTTCCACAGATTGACTTGCTGGTAGACTGGACCGTAAGGCATGAGTTGCTAAACTTTATGGATACTTATTCAAGATACAATTAATAAAAATGTATGAGATGGATATGGAGGCAACCTTCTTTATCATCGACCGAGCTACGTATTATTACAAAGTTATGCCCTTTGGTCTTTATGAGACCATGATTTTCTAGGGCTAGAGTAAGGCTGATCCGAATATTTAGAAGTCCAGTCATAGACTCACCAGGGATGAGCAAAGCTGGATCAAAAGAAGCGGTGATGCCACCATCACCTTGTTTCCAAGCAATAAGCATAGTCTTAACGACTCTGCTAAATAACCATGCTTGTTCTACGTGTTGTAATCCCGATGTGGACTCAATCAGATCCTTATAAGTTTTCGAGTTTTTACAATCAAGGAATTGGCATGCACCACAAGTAACCACAACTTCTAAGAGGGTGCAATATCTACTTTTAGAAATCCACTAGGATGTTCCTAGCTTAGAACAAGGATTATATCCTAGAAAGGTCTTTCTTCCAACGGTATAAATATACCCATCTATCGTTCATCTTTGGTAGCATAATCTTTATACCTGAATTCTTTTGTCCATTGCTTGAGTCTAAAATAGTTCACTAACTTCACAGTCAGAAAGCTTTTGGCTAGCACACGCCCCTCAGTTTTAGACTTGCTCATAGTTGTTTATTGTTTTGCAAGTTACTCGAGTTTGTGCACTTCCTCTGCATACGGTGGTGCGCGAATTTGGTTCCAATAATTGATGCTTTCATTAAGATAGAACTCTTATTCCTCTTGACTATATCACCCTACCAACTAACATGTCTACCGAAGAAAGTTTGGTTAATGCCAATGACGGCCTCGTCGCTCCCACGGTTGACGCAAACTAAGAATACGATGGGGTTACTGTAATAAACAAGGTGTGGGAAGACGTGATAAAAATTTATCTATATCTAGAAAGCGTCTGGCGAAGTCTAATAGCTAAAGAACCTACATGACTCACTGACATGAAAGCACGGGTTGATGATCTGAAAAAGAGCTATTTTTTCGCTTCAAAGAATTAGCAACCTGAGGGATGGAGGTTATTGATCTAACTTCTGAGGAATCGTCTCAACGTCTTACCCCTAAGGAACACTGCAGGAAATCTAGAAAACTTCAAGGTCTTCACCCCTTCAAATACTTAAGAAAAGAAGCATTCCATAAAGTGAATTGCATATATGGTGAGTAAGAATATCTGCAAAACACCTGGAAAGAAAGAAAGGCGACTTGTAAGAAACTAAGAATGATGGCCTCCATTAACAAACCATTGACCATCGACTCCAATATCCTAATGTCCTCCAATCGGGATCTGGAAGATGTCCACTCGCCCTATGATGATGCCTTTGTCATCAAGGTACAAATCTCTAACACTTTAGTAAGCCAGGTCTTAGTCGACAATGTATTTAGAGTTAACATTCTCTTCAAGGACGTCGTTGAAAAGATGGGGATTATTGACAACATCAACAAGAAAGACTAATTTTCACACCTTCAACGGAGCACAGGTCTGATCTTTAGGGATGGTAAAGTTAGCAGCCAAACATAGCCCTATATCCACTTGGTAACCTTCCACGTCATGGATTGCCTGATAGGAGCATATTTATGCGACTTAAATGGCTTGTTCTCGTACATTTACGTTATGTTTCTTTAGTTATTTTAGTTCTTTATGCTTCTTTTGTGTGTTTTCAGGTTCTAAGGGCAAAGTATGCAAAAGGATGCCTTTTGGAGCCTTTTGGAGCAAATTAGAGATTGGAATGGATATCATATGCTTGGAGCCAAAAGGATGGACGAAATTGAAGACTTGAAGTAGGAAAGTTAAATCCTAAAAAGACCTCATGTTTGAGCATCATTGAAAACTCTTACGCATTTTAGAACACAAAAACAACATTCCTAGCAACCTTAGGACATTGTCGTGTGTTTCCTTGTGTCTCCCTTCCTTGCCATGCAAGGAAGGGCTTTGTTCCCTATTTTAAATACTTAAACACTACCACTTATCATTCACCACATATCATTCACCACTTATCATATCATACATTCATTTATCACTTATCATAATCATTCACTTATCACTTAACATATCATACACTTATCACTTATCACTCATAATCACCTACAACATCCACCTACTTCACCTACAACATCCACCTACTCACCTACAACATCCACCTACTTCACCTACAACATCCACCTACTCACCTACAACATCCACCTACTTCACCTACAACATCCACCTACTTCACCTACAAACATCCACCTACTTCACCTACAAATGACATAGCCATATGTTCCCTCCACTACTCCTATAAATACCCTTGCATTCATTCATTCAATTCACATCTCATTATTCACAACACAACACCCCTCAAACACTTCCATTATTCCCAAACCATCTTTCCATTTCCACCACTCCTCATCCATTTCCATAATCCCCCAAACATCACCTTAGACCTTGTGCTACAACAACGAGGAAGATAAGAGGGCCTAAACGTTCATACAATTCAAGTTTGAGTTGTTGGAATGTTTAGGTGTTTCTTTGATTTCAAAGTTTAAATTTAATTCTCTTTGTTTTGTACGTATGAGGAATGGAAGAGAAGAGTGCCTAAACGTTCATACAATTCAACTTTGAGTTGTTGGAATGTTTAGGCGTTTCTTTGATTTCAAAGATATGAGGAACTAAAACCCCTTTAGCTAGGGGGTGATTCGAAATTATGTTTATTACTTGCAATATGAATTGATTAACTTTCGTTGGAATTTCATAAGTTGTGGATTCAATTTGTTTAACCGTTTGATTGATAACTTATTTATGAATGTTTATTAAGAATGCGCGCTTAATTTTCATGCATAAATATGACGCTAGAATATAAGTGAATTTCACCTAATCGTTATGAACTTATATTCACAAGTAGTGGAGGTTGCTTATAAACAATCGCGTTAAATGAATTCTTGGCACGAGTTTCATGCTCATCATAGTAACGAATGCCTCGTCAACACTTATAGTTTTCATAATGCTTAATGATCTTTGATTGTATCTTTATTGTGCTGTTCACGTAAAGGACTTTTGGAGAATGTGGTGAATTGCGTTGCGCTAACCCATCCAATTCATTAACTTAAGGAAAACTTGACGGTTAATTTAAGCGGACCTAATTAACCCGGGGCGTTGAGTTTCATAATTTATCGAAAGGCCAACTGAGAATCAATCTTGTATGCAAGTGTAACATGTGTGGAGAAGAACCCCTTGGCTATTCCATCATCCATATTTTATTCACATTCATATTTACATTCTGTTTTAATTGCAATTTGTTCATTTAGTTTAATTTTGTCAAAACCTAAATCCCCCTTTACTTTAATGTCAAATTAGTTAGAAATCCATTTAGTTTGTGTTTTTAAGAGTTTTGAGTCTTTTGAACTTGTTAGAATCTGTTTAGTTTATGTTTTAAAGTATTTTTTAATTCTTTGAGTCTAGTTTAGTGTTTTATATTGTTTTTACGTTTTTAAGTCAGTTTCCAAGAGATTAACAATCCCTCCTAATCCCCGGTCCAGAACGATCCCTACTTACATCATTACTACAATTGTCACAAATAGGGTTTAATTTGTATGCGTATAATGCTCGCATCATTGCCCAACTCTCCACAACGCCGTCCTTGACTAGAATTGGTTATACAAAATGAAAGATGTCTCATCCAGCTGACATAAACTATTTTAATATCCTGTACTAGGTGGAGTAATGGAAATAAAAGAAGACTAATCAGCAGCATATTGTTGTGCTGTCGAAAGCATGAACATGATCCGAACGGGAAAGTGAAGGTTCAGTGCCCCCATGGAAGTGTCAGAATAGTACATAATTAGGGGGTCAGCAAACAAGCTACAAAGAATTCGACCTAAATCTTGAACTCCAAGATGACAATACCCCAGAGTCAAAAGGCAGACAAATATGTCGTATACATTAGTCTTAATCTCAATAGACTGGAATGAAAGCTAGGCCTGGATCAAAACTAACCTATTGGGAGAAAGAGTTATTCATCAACTTCTTACGGGCCAACAAAGATGTGTTTGCTTGGTCAACAGAACACATGCTCGGAATTGATCCATCTACAATCTGCCATCAACTTCACTTGGACCCAACTGTCAAACCTAGTGCAAATGGAATCACAGAACATATCGAAGTAAGATCATAAAAGCAAAGATCGACAAGCTCAAAGATGCCAAGTTCATTGTCAAAGTGCACCACCCGCATTGGCTAGCAAACGTGGTACTAGTACAAAAAAAAAAGAAAAAAAAAAAGAATGGTAAGTGGAGAGTATGTGTGAATTGGAACAGACAGGCAATTCAGGCTAGGAAAGAAACCTTCCCTGAGTACCACGTTGCAAGTATTAAAATCCTTGGCCCAAGAGTAGGGGTAGGGTAAAAAATATTTTTTTTTCATTTTTTACAAGGTTTTTTTAAGTACAATTCGAAGTTCTTAATCTGATAAATATGTTTTGACATAGCGAAAAGTTCTTCATGGGTTCAACGTTTAATTCCTAGTACCAGAGTAAGGTGGTACTCCGGATATCACAATGAGAACCTTTTTGAATGCTAAGTTTGGGAAGTAATGTTTTTCCAAACCAACATTGCTAGGGGCCATTTGAGCTCTGTACTAGGCCCACAAACTTACTCGTGTTCAGTTCCGTTGCTTATTTTGCTTCTAAAAAGTTTGTTTACTTTAGGAAGATTTATCATATTAAGATTTTTTTTAATGAATAGAGAAGCACCAGATGAAGTAAGCGAAGATTCATACAAGCACATATTTATTATCAAAGTCCTAGGAAAAGGCACGAGAAAGTACAACTATATGGGGGAGACACACCCTCACTCCTAGTGAGGAAAACTTTCCTATGAAGACTATGAAGCACATTTAGCCAGGATCATCAATCCTAACGAAGTTTTGCCATCATCGTCGTCCACTACCAGTGTGTGAGAAAGAAAGTAGCGACGAGGAGCCCTCTAAAGAATCTCAACACTTTGTTGAGATTAAACCCATATGCAAAGACTGGGATAAGGGTATTACATAAAGATGAATGTTATGGAACAAATCGTATGAAGTGAAGGATACTATGGTGGGATTAACTTTTTTGCCTAAGCTTATTTAGCAATAGTGGGTAAGAAGGACATAGTTTTTAGCATCTCAAATTCTAAACATTGAAGGTTCAAAGAGAAAACCGAATTCAGAAAGAAAGCTATGGAAAGAAAGAGGAATCTTTATGGTATGGATAAAGAAAAGAGAGTTTGAGAAAAGCTCTATCCTGGAAAGGGCTATTTAAAGGCAAAGAATCTGGGGATCTTGCTGATGATTATGAAACATTTTGTTTTTATCTCGAGATTTGTGCATACTGAGAAATAAGTCGCTAGAAGATATGAATGGCCACCCCTTGCGAAATGTGCCAATGTAGCCTTCATCATCATTACAAGTCTTATGGCACAACATTCAAGACCACACATTAGAATCCAAAACGGCTCCATTACTCCACCAAGAATCGAATCAACACTCGATGATGGAAGACTGAACGGTACA
The DNA here is from genome assembly GCF_041283825.1 of Pyrus communis. Lineage (NCBI taxonomy): Eukaryota > Viridiplantae > Streptophyta > Magnoliopsida > Rosales > Rosaceae > Pyrus > Pyrus communis. The sequence goes on from NC_142565.1 coordinate 17,980,267, forward strand.
TATTCTAACTTACTCCGAAAGGCATGGTCTTTGGGTAACAATCCATCCTCAAGGTGAGCAAGTTGCCTTTTAGATGCATAGTTATGGGCAATTATGGGACCATGATTTTCTGGGGCTGAAGCAACGCTGAAACGAAGCTATAGTGCCACTATCCCCTTGTTCTGGGGTAATGGGCAAAGTTTAGCGACTCCGCTAGATGATCATGCTTATTCCGCATGCTACATTATCTAATCCGGGTATGGACTCAATTAGATACTTATAAGTCTTGAAGGTCCTACAATCCAGGAATTGGCGTGCACCGCAAGTAATCACAACTCTTAAGAGGGTGCAATATCTACTTTTAAATATCCTCTAATATTTTCTTGACTTAGAACAAGGATTCTATCCTAAAAATATCTCTCTTCGAATAGTATAAATACACTCATCTCCGGTAGTACAATCTTTATACTTGAATTATCTTGCCCACTATTTCAATCTAAAATGGTTCACTAACTTGACTGTCGAATAGTCTTCAGCCAGCACACCCTCCCACACCCCCCCGGGGGTTCTAAGCTTGTTTGTTGTTGTTTATTGTTATGCAGGTTGCTCGAGTTTTTGCACTTCCTTCGCATACTATAGTACGTGAATTTGGTTTCAACAATCTTAAAAATGCAAGGGCAACTTATTAGAGGCTTGTTAATCAAATTTTCAAGGAAAGGATTGGAGAGATGATGAAGGTCTATGTGGACGACATGGTCGTCAAAAGTAAAGAAAAGAAGGACCATTTAGCCCACCTTTAAGAGTCGTTTGATCTACTTTGGATGTACACATGAAGTAGAATTCAGAAAAGTGTACCTTTGGGGTAGCATCAGGCAAGTTCTTAGGCTACCTGGTTACCAAATGCTAGATCGAAGCTAACCCGAATCAGATCAAGGCAATCATGGAGATAAAGTCAGCCCTAACTATGAAGAAGATACAAAGCTTAGTATTTCACATACTATACTTATAGATAATGGGTTGTAGTTTAGCAGTTTTGAAGTCACAGATTGGTGTAAAAAGCTTGGGATCGATCATAACACTTCCACTCCAAGGTACCTGTATGCTAATGGGCAAGCAGAAGCTTTAAATAAAACCATTCTACAATGTTTGAAGAAAGACTTGAGAAGAAAAAACAAATGGCCAAATGAGTTGTCTAGAGTCTTATAGGAATATTGTACAACAATTCGAAAATCTCCAGGAGAAACACCATTATTCATGACTTGGCTGTTATCCAAGTCCAAGTCACCATAATGCCGAATTTTCATACCAAGGAGTGAAAGACTCTAGAAATTGCATGAATCCTCAAGCCTCGATTTTGCCGAGGAACATCGAGAATGCACCCAAGTTTGACTTTCCGTATACCAACAACAAATTCGGTCATATTACAACAAAGACATCAAACCTCGAAGCCTACAAGTTGGAGACCTAGTCCTAAGGGAAGTTTTCGAAAACACAAAAATACTAGGGGAAGGCAAACTCAGAGCAAACTAGGAAGGACCGTACAAGGTTATCAGAGTAAGGGGCAAAGGAACTTACAACCTGCAAAGCATGGATGGAACTTCGATCACCAAAAGATGGAATATTGCTAAGCTTAGACGATACTACCTTTCGACACCAAGTCGAACTACATGCAATTTGATTCCCCTCCCAGGGATATATAGGTCATCCATTCTTGACTCAATCGCAACGCCGCCGTTTACGTGAAGACAAGTCTATGGAGAACTCATCTCCTTAATGCCCTGCCATAAGCTGCTTGTCAAAGATGATACATGTTGTAATACTTATGTTATATCATATTTTCTGAACTACACCAGTGATTTGATTCTCATTCCCTGAGATATGTAGGCAATCCATCTTGGATTCAATTACACCATCTTGTCAGTAACCTTATTTCTGATATTAATAAAGCACGTCTGAAGTTTGTGTATCTCGTGATCAATGTTTATCTCTTCTTTCTTTTTTCGATGATTCAGGAAATACCTTAATCACTTGAGCAGCGAACAACTTTGAAGCTTGTGTAATCGCAAGTTTAAAAATTCAAAGTAATAATGTCATAGGAGCCCTTTTTAGCCCATTCTATATTGCTCGGTTAGTAGCTTAAGAGGCTCAAGCTGTAATAAGTACGGCTACGATTGGTGAGCTATGGACACGGGGACATAGCCCCCTAATCCATAAGTCTAGGGCATCGTTCGGCCTCCGAAAAGATTATAAAACTAGAAAGGTTGTGGGTTATAACATTCAAACCTGGGCTCTAAGCCGTTCGAGGCAATAGTTGAAAGGGTGATCCAAAATTCATCCAACTCTGAACTCCAACCATGAGTACGACTACTTCTATCCTGGACCAACATACTAAGTCAAGTATGTCCTATGACATCATGTGTTAAGTAGGTCCGAAGAGGGCATCCATGCTAGGCAATCCCTAAGAGGAATTTTATTCCAAAAAAGCTCTAATACGCGAAAAAATTCTTTAGCCAAGTCAGCTAAGGTAGTCGGATCGGAAACACTCAGGGTCGACACATAAGGTCTGATAGATTGTTAAGGTGTTTTCGACTCACATGCAGGCCACCAAGTCTCTAAATAACCTTTGTTTAAGATTCACTGAAGAAAAATAAGCAATTTGAACTAAGAAGGAAATCCTTTCTTGGCATCATGTTGTAAGTATCAAAACTCGTGATTTTGAAGTGAGGCAAGGGAGGAAGATGAAAATATTTCAACTTGTTGCAAGTACAATTCAAGAGTTTCTCACCCTTTATTGCAAGTAAATATTTCAACTCGGTGACGTTCATTAGCTAGTACGGAGAAAAAGGTTTTCTATAGGTTTAGACCTAATATTGAAATAAGATGGTACTACGATTATTGCAACGTAAATCTTTATGATACTAATTTTAGGAGGTCACATTTTTTCTAATCAACATCACCGAGGGGACTTCGAGCTCTGTCCTGGGCCTATAAGCTTACTTGTGTTTTGCTCCGTTACTTATTTCTCTAAAAGTTCATTTACTTTGGAAATATTTATCGGATTAAATTTATTCCATGAACAAGGAAATCAAGGGATAAAAAGTTTCGTACAAATACATGTTTATTATCAAAGTCCAACGAATAGGACAAAAAAGGTACAACTATTTTTGGAGACAAGCCCTCACAAGTAGATTTGACAAGGATCACCAACTTTGATGAGGTCAATCGTCGCCAAAAACTATCATGAGAAGAGGTGAAGAGGGCTCTAATTGAAAAGAAACCACTCAAGAATCTCAACTTCCTCTTAAAGTTGAAACCATATGCAAATACTAAGAGGAGGATGTGGTGTTGGGAGGGTGAGGGATGAATGTTATGGAACATGCTATAAGAAGCAAGGGAGGCTATTATAAGATTATGGTTTATCTTTGTCTTGGCTAATTTTGCTTTACAGAGACAAATATGGTTAAAGTATGTTTCTTGGTTGGTAATTCTAATCATCGAAAGCAAAAAAAAAAAAATTGGGTTTAGAAACTAGGTCATGATACAGAAGAAGATTGTTTCATGGCGTAAGTTGAAGTCTAGAAGTGAAGTAAGTTGAAGTCTAGAAGTGAAGTTGGTTTGAAAAATCACAATTGTAATGGAGATATTTAAAGGTAAGGTACCAAAAGATATCACCTTTGAATTTGAAGAGTTTCTCCTAGAGATTTGTGTGTTTGAAGAACGAAGCCACTTGAAGATACAAATGGCTGCCCTTTGCAAAATGTGCACACGCAACTTTTTTCATCATTGTGACCTTTATGACACGGGTCTTGAGACAACACGTCTAAATTCAAAACATGTCGTTTACTTTACAAAACAATTTCAGCACGTGAAGATAGAAGAATAAACGGTATGTATTCCAACTTACTCCAAAAGACATGATTTTTGGATAACTATTTGTCCTCAAGGGGAACAAGATCCTTTAAGATATATAGTTAGGGAAAATTGAAAGACCATGATTTTCCAAGGCCATGGTTAGGCGGATTGGAATACAAAACCATCAAAAGCCCCATCATGGACTCAACAACTCCGAGTGGAGTTGAATTAACAGAGCAGCATCATTATGTTCTAGAGCAGTGGGCGAAGTTCGAATGACTTCGTTGAGCTTGACCATGCGTGTTCTGCAAGATACGGGAATCTGAAAAAGGTTTTGCTAAAAGAGGTTTTGACTTGTTTTTATGAATTCATTAATGTCATGTTTGATTTTATGTTCCCCTTGACATATTGTATGTTTCTTGTTTATAAATAAATTCTCCTCAAAATTAAAAAAAATTGTAAAATCTATTCACTTTTTTTTATTTATATACAATATTTAATAAAATGTATCCTTATTTTAATCTAAAACGCACCAATATTTGAAAATAAAAATTTATAAATGAGATGTCTTAGGTTCAAGTTCTCGTCAAAGGTGAATTTGAATCACATTATTTTAGTCCATATCGTTTATTAAAATCAAAAGGGGTACCAATAATTTAAAATAAAAAATTTTATTTTGAAAAAAGAAAAAAAAAATCTGATGAGCACAACTCAAATTTGAAAATAAAAATAAAAATTTTACTTGGTATAATCTTTACATGATTTTTAGGTAGGTTTTACTAATTTTTGTTCTTATGTTTCCTAATTAATAAATTTAAGTACAAGATTTTAGTTAACCTGAATCAAAATTTTCTTAAAAATATACTAGCATTTGCCTACACACTTTATGTGTATGAACACATTTTTTAGGAAATAAGAAGGAGAAAGGGAGAGACAGAGAGAACGTGGAGGGGGGGAGTGGGAGATTTTTGTTTTTAGTTTTCTATTTTTATTTTTTTTAATTTTAATTTTTAATATTATAGATTTTTTAACATCATCTCTAAGTGAGGCTTCAATAAAAAATAGTAAAATTTGGATCTATGAAATTATATTATTGTCCATCATTTTTTTTGTGTGATAGAAGATTAAGTTGTCTTTTCATTATCTTTTGGTTGACAAAAAACATTTCATTAATTAGTAGAGATAAAAACATATTCTTTATCAAAAACACCCAATAAATAAAGGGATGGAATCTTGATAATTGACAGTGACTCTCATCTGAATTCCTCACGTACGCAGAAAGCCATAAAGCTCGAAAGAGACGAGGAGAGTGTGATAATAGTCCCATAATTGTACTTAATTATTTTAGGAGAGATCAGGATTATCTTTTTGTCAATTAACATTTCTTAATCCATTCTTGATCTCCTAAACACCCTCACTAAACTCACCTGCGTTCAAGGAAACAAAACCTCTTCCCTCTCTCTCTCTCTCTCCCTCTCTCCCTCTACAGAAAACAAAGAAACAAAATTTTCAGAAGAAATAAATAAATGAACCGAGAGTTACCCTTAAAAGAATGATTGATTACGAAAGCAGTAGTTAGGATTTAAAAGTGATTTTGTAGAGAGAGAAACTGTAAATTCAGACAAGCAGCCAGCCAGAATACCTTTCCTCTTCTGAGCCAGAGAAGGAGAGAGAAAGAAGAGAGAGAGGGGGGAGGGGAGAGAGAGAGTCACATGGCATGTGAGCAACCCCTGTGGCTGTGTGTCCACTCCATCCACTTGATAAATACCCCTTCTTACATTCCCCACTCCGACTTTTAACTCTCTCTCTCTCTCTCTAAACCAGCAGCTGTAGCTTCTGAGCTCTCTTATGGCAGAACTCAGAACCTAAAACCATACCCCTTCTTTTACGATCACCCCAAAACTCAAACTATGAAACCCCACAAGTCCATTTCTCACTTCCCCTTCCCCTTCTTCGTCGTCCTCCTCCTCCTTCCTCCGCCACCCACCTCTGCAACTCCGCCACCCACATCCTCCTCTTCTTACACAGACGCCCAGCAACTCCTCAGCTTCAAATCCTCCCTTCCAATCCCGACCCTCCTCCCCAACTGGCTCCCCAACCAAAACCCATGTTCCTTTTCTGGTATTTTCTGCAATGGAACAAGGATTTCCTCCATAGACCTCTCCTCCGTCTCTCTCGCCACAAATCTGACCGTTGTTTCCAACTTCCTCATGGCCCTTGACTCCCTTGAATCTCTCTCTCTCAAATCTGTTTCTCTCTCCGGCTCCATCTCCCTCCACTTCCCTCCCGGATCCAAGTGCAGCCCTCTCCTCACCTCCTTAGATCTGGCTCACAACTCCCTCTCCGGCCCTCTTTCCGACGTCCCCAACTTCGCCGCCGCTTGCTCCGCCTTGACATTCCTCAACCTCTCCTCAAACTCTCTCGATTTCTCCACCATACCCTCCTCATCTGCCTTCCCCCTACGCACCATCCAGGTTCTCGATCTTTCTTACAACAAGATTACAGGCCCCAACGTCGTCCCTTGGATCTTATCCGACGGTTGCGGTAACTTGCAGAGGTTGGTTTTAAAAGGGAACAAAATCTCCGGCGAGATGAGCGTTGTCTCCACCTGCAGCAAGCTGGAGCACTTGGACTTGTCCTCCAACAACTTCTCCATTTCTCTTCCTTCTTTCGGCGATTGCTCGGCTTTGGACCACCTTGACATCTCTGGCAACAAGTTTTCTGGCGACGTTGGCCGCGCTATCTCCTCCTGCAAGCAGCTCACTTTCTTGAACCTCTCTATGAACCACTTCAACGGTACGATTCCAGTCATGCCCACCAACAGTTTGAAGTTCCTGTCCCTTGGAGGGAATGGGTTTCAAGGTATAATTCCTATGAGCTTAATGGATTCGTGTGCAGAGCTTGTGGAGCTCGATCTGTCGGCAAATAGCCTTTCGGGGTCGGTTCCTGATGCATTGAGCTCTTGTTCTTTGTTGGAGTCGCTGGACATATCCGGCAATAACTTTTCCAGTGAGTTGCCCGTTGAGATTTTGATGAAGCTCGCCAACTTAAAGGCTGTCTCGCTTTCTTTCAACAATTTCTATGGTACTCTGCCCGATTCTCTGTCTAAGGTCGCCACATTGGAGAGTTTGGATCTCAGCTCCAACAACTTTTCTGGGTCAATCCCAGCTGGGCTGTGCGGGGATCCTGGCAACAGATGGAAGGAGCTGTACCTTCAGAACAATCTGTTTACCGGCACGATTCCTCCGTCTCTGAGTAACTGTTCTCAGCTTGTTTCTCTTGATTTGAGCTTTAATTACCTCAAGGGCAACATCCCTTCGAGCTTGGGGTCATTGTCCAAGCTTCGCGATTTGATCATTTGGTTGAACCAGCTGAGTGGGGAAATCCCACAGGAGCTGATGTACCTTGGGTCGCTTGAGAATCTCATTCTGGACTTCAACGAGCTTACAGGGTCGATTCCCATCGGTCTAAGCAACTGCACCAATTTGAATTGGATTTCATTGGCAAACAACAAGTTGAGTGGTGAGGTTCCCGGGTGGATTGGGAAGCTTCCAAATCTAGCAATACTCAAGCTCAGTAACAACTCATTCTCTGGTAGTATTCCCCCAGAGCTCGGTGACTGTAAGAGCTTGATATGGTTGGATCTCAATACCAACATGTTGAATGGCACAATCCCTCCTGCGCTTTTCAAGCAATCCGGAAACATTGCAGTGAATTTTGTTGCTTCCAAAACGTATGTTTATATCAAGAATGATGGTAGCAAGGAGTGCCATGGAGCAGGAAATTTGCTCGAGTTTGCGGGGATCAGAACTGAGCGGCTGAACAGGATTTCGACAAGAAATCCCTGCAACTTCACAAGAGTATACAGAGGTATTCTCCAACCAACGTTTAACCATAACGGTTCTATGATTTTCCTTGACCTTTCGCATAACTCCTTGTCCGGTAGCATTCCCAAAGAGATTGGGAGCATGTACTATCTCTATATTTTGAATTTGGGCGATAACAATATATCTGGGTCAATCCCTCAAGAGCTTGGAAAAATGACCAGCCTTAACATTCTTGATCTCTCTAGCAATAGCCTCGCGGGGACTATTCCACCGGCTCTGAGTGGCCTTACCTTGCTAACGGAGATTGATCTTTCAAACAACCTTTTGTCTGGAATGATTCCAGAGTCGGGTCAGTTTGAGACGTTCCCTGCCAACAGATTCGCCAACAATTCTGGCCTCTGTGGCTATCCATTGGCTTCGTGTGGGGGGGCTTTGGGGCCAATTGCAAATACACATCAAAAGTCCCATCGACGACAAGCATCCCTGGCAGGCAGTGTGGCAACGGGGTTACTCATCGCACTTTTCTGCATCTTTGGTTTGCTTATTGTTGCCATTGAAACCAAGAAAAGGCGAAAAAAGAAGGAAACAGCCCTTGATGTTTATATTGACAGTTGTAACCAATCAGGAACTGCCAATGGCTGGAAGCTAACTGGTGCCCGGGAAGCATTAAGCATCAACCTTTCGACATTTGAGAAGCCCCTTCAAAAGCTCACGTTTGCAGATCTTCTCAAGGCCACCAATGGTTTCCACGATGACAGCCTTATTGGCTCGGGTGGTTTTGGTGATGTATACAAGGCCCAGTTGAAAGATGGCAGCACTGTAGCCATAAAGAAACTAATACATATCAGCGGACAGGGTGATCGTGAATTCACTGCCGAAATGGAAACAATAGGGAAGATCAAGCACGGGAACCTTGTACCCCTCCTTGGATACTGCAAAGTAGGAGAAGAACGGCTTTTGGTTTATGAGTACATGAAATATGGAAGCTTAGATGATGTTTTACATGAACCGAAGAAAGCTGGCATCAAGTTAAACTGGGCTGCAAGGAGGAAGATTGCCATTGGCTCCGCGAGGGGACTGGCCTTTCTTCACCACAATTGTGTCCCACACATCATTCACAGGGATATGAAATCGAGCAACGTGCTGGTTGATGAAAATTTGGAAGCCAGAGTCTCCGATTTTGGAATGGCAAGGCTTATGAGTACAATGGACACCCATTTGAGTGTGAGCACTCTTGCAGGCACCCCTGGTTATGTCCCTCCTGAATACTACCAGAGCTTTAGATGCTCCACGAAAGGCGATGTTTATAGTTATGGAGTAGTATTGCTTGAGCTGCTAACAGGAAAGCGTCCTACAGATTCAGCAGATTTTGGCGACAATAATCTCGTGGGTTGGGTAAAACAACACGCTAAATTGAAAATAAGTGATGTTTTTGATCCGGAGCTCATGAAAGAGGACGTGAGCCTTGAAATTGAGCTTTTACAGCACTTGAAGGTAGCTTGTGCTTGTTTGGACGATAGGCCATGGCGGCGTCCAACAATGATCGAAGTGATGGCAATGTTCAAGGAAATTCAAGCAGGGTCTGGGATGGACTCCCAATCAACCATAGCCACCGAGGACGGAGGTTTTGGCGTAGTTGAAATGGTAGAGATGAGCATAAAAGAAGTCCCAGAAAGCAAGCAGTAGGCCGGAAAAGGAAAAAAGCCGATTTTTCAAGAGAAATCCCAATTTTGTTTCCCTCTTGTTTACAAGTTGAAAGTGCATTGGAATTGGATGGAGCTGCTGCCTTTTCTCTGCCATTTAATGTATGTATGTAATTGCAATGTTGTTATTTATACAATAGAGAGAGAGAGAGAGAGAGAGAGAGAGAGAGATAAGAGTGCTCGTTGTTTTAACTTCTTGTTATAAATGTGTACATAAACAGCTTCAGTTGTTAATTCGTTCAGTTGTCATGCTGCTTTTGCTTAAATTCGCTTCCCAGGACTTTTTGTGAATAAATTTAGATAGGAGAGAATCCTCCTCCAAATCCATGCCTATAATTTTAGGCCACAAACAATTGTCCCTAATTCATTTGGCCGTACATTGAGAATTAAGAAGTGAAAATTATGTGGATAGTACTATCTTTATTATTAATCGAGCTCGTGTCAAAATTAAGTTTTATAATAGTCCTTAAACTGCTTAACACTTGTCAATTTACCCACTTTACGATTCAAATCTATCGTTACTTAGTGTTATAGTCTAGTGGTTTTTTTTTTTTTTTTCACTTGTAAGTGAGAGGTTTTAAGTTCGATTCTCACTAAAGGCAAATTTGAACCACGCTATTGCTAGTTCAGTGTGAGACTAAGTCCATCCCCTCTTTTTTAATGTAGATATATCGTTTGTTAAAAATAAAAAAAATTAAAAAAATTCAAAACTATTATATTCAATTTTTCTTCAATTTAAGTAATGTGATATGCATGAGGTACGCTTTCAAGAGTAGACTAGTATTTTAGAGAGTAGATTGGTAATTTAAGTCTAAAATGAGGAAGAAGAAAAAACAATCAAACTTAAACATGTGGCACATATTAGAGTGTGACTTTAATGCTTCATAGCACTCAATGTTAATAACGTTTAGCAGCTAATTTTGATTTCTCCAACTATTAAATTTTATAATTTCAACATTAACCATTTATTGTTAGTACCACTTGCTGCGTTCGGTACGTAACATTGAATAAAAATGAACGTACCAATGGAAATGGTCAGATCTAAAAACATAGAATGCCAAAAAGGATCCTTCATTGCATGATCTGTGGTTCTGGACCATTTAATTTCACTTGAATTTGAAGACTGTTTGTGCAGAACAGAAGCTCTTCCTTTCACCATTCACATCCGTGTGTGGACCATTGCCCTTAACTAAGTGTCGACAGACTCGACACGTGGAATTTGATTCAACGTTTTCTTCCTTTCCTTTTCCAAAAACCAATTTTAATACATAAAACAATTAAAATTTGTCTCTTTTTCGTCGACAATGTGCAATGGTGCACCACACGTGCTCACGGTCCAGAAGATTATAATTTTCGCTTCCAGCTGGGAAAACGTGCTTCTCTATTTTATGCTTCGTTGAAAACCCTACCACCCCTAGAAACTAACAAATCAAACAATTAATTGGTGCTTTGTTCAACATTATCAACTTGTTATGTGAGATCTTGACTTGGAACAGAGCCCCATGCCCCCACCACCCTGTCGAGTAAAAAATAATCGAAAAATTATGCAGTTTGACGTGTGGTCTTTAACTTGCAAGAGATGAGAATGTGTTTATTAAATTGACAAGACCCAAATTTGTTTCAAGTGCAATACAACTTTCAAGAAGTTTCACTTTCGCTTTGTTGGTGGCTCCGCTGCTTTTGCACCTGCAAGTGGACCTGTAGATGCGTCGGTTTTATTGGGACCTGAATTGTTAACTATGACTTCTCAATGCTCCATTATCAGGGCAAGGATACAAGATAAGGGCATTAAAGATAAGATTAATAACTAATCATTATATTTAAGTTTTTCTTATTGAAGACCAACTCAATCAAGTAAAGAGTCACAATCAAATTCAATTAACGATTCTAAGAAATAATTCAAAAATATTATTAATCAAATAATATCTTTGGGATAATTCGTCAAAGATGAACGCTGATGTAAAACACATTGTATCATCTTTCTTAGAACTACATCAGTGATTTGATTCTCCAAACCCAGAGGTATGTAGGCAGTCCGATCTAAATGCAATCACAACCCCCCATCAAACCCCATGTTTTATAATAAGAGTTTAGTTTGATTGTCGCTTGACTTTTGTTTGTTCGTTATTTTCTTTTTCTTTTTTGCAGTACAAGGAATCTCCCGATATCCCAAATATCGCACAGCTTTGAAACTTTGCAAAAGTACAAGTCTAAAAATTCAAGGTATTAGAGTTAGAGTAGTCTCTTATAGTCCATATTGCGATCTGGTTAGTAGCTTCAGAGACTCTAGCCGTACTAAAAAGCAATTACGTAAGGCGAACTACGAACATTTGGACATGGCCCTATTGTTCGAAAGCTTCTAGTGCGCCATCCGGCTTTCAGAAAGTTTATTCAACCTAAGGGTTGTAGGTTATAACATTCAAACTTGGGCTTAGGCCTTCAAGGGAATAATCGAAGGGGCAAACCAAAAATTAGCCGAGTGGTGATTCTGAAGTTCGCCCCTGAGTACAATTACTTCTATTATGGACCAGCGTACTAAGTCAAGTACGTTCTGCGACGATCTCGTGCCTAAAACATGTCCCAAGGAGGTATCAAACTTAGAAATCATCATGGTGGAATTTTATTCCAAATGAGCTTTGATACACGAAAATTCTTTAGATAAGTTAGCTATGAATAATATGATCGGAATGACTCAGGTACAATGCATATACGGTCTAAAAAAGGATTCTAAAGGTGTTTTCAACTCACGTGCAAGCAACCAAGTTCCTTATGAAACTTTTGTTTAAGGTTCAATACAACGAACACACAATTCGGACAAGGAAAGAAGCCCTTTCGTGGTGACACATTACGATCATTAAAATCCACAACCTAGAATGAAGCATGGTGAACAGACAAATGAATACAAAGTCATGCCCGAAGAAAAAATTTGTCTCAAACACTTAGATTAATCTTCTATAAGTGTTAGCAATTACTACTTAGCCAACAAGGCAATCGAAACATGTCAGATTGACATTGAGATCTGGAAGTAATTTTTGACAAAGTTAATCACTTTCTCATCCTTAATCTAATCAATGCATCATAAGTCTTTTCCCTAGGTCTTAGACCTTGAGTCGGAATAGGGTGGTATTCCGACTATCATGGTGAAAATCTTTATGAACGATGAGTTTGGGAGGTGACATTTTTTACTTCAATGTTGTCAAGGGAAAACAGAACTCAGGCCTAAATGCTTATTCGTGTTTAACTCCGGTATTTAACTCCGAGTTCGTTTACTTTGGAAAGATTGTCTTAAATCTTATTCTGCGATAATGAAGTGAAGAATGAAAAGTTCTAAGTATTTTACTCTAATAAGATCAACTATTTGAGTAGATAACATTTAGCAAAAGTGTGTGGGAACATGTTTAATTATTACGTAAAATAATAGAAGTCTCATGAATGGTACAAAACGCGTACAATTTCGGGAGAGAGAAGCCCTTACCCCTGGCGCAAAATTTCTTTAAGTGCATAAAGAAAGCAGTCAAATTCTTTTCCAACGAAGATGCTTGTCGTTTGAGCACTCATAATTTGCCTTAGATGGATGCCAAAAAAGGCTTCAATGAAGAAGAACCATTTAAAAATCTTGACACATTGCTCAAATTGAACCTGTATGCGTAGACTACGAGGATGATGTCACTTATAGTTGGGAAATAGAGCGCGAAAGCTAAGAAGGAGAAACCTGACAAGGGAAGGAAGTTCATTTTCAAGAAGTTGTAGCTCACCCATATCCTATTCAACAAGGGGTGTGCTATCCACACACCCCATTTTACTTCTCACACACTTCTTGATAATTTCTGTCCATTGATCTTCTTCAATTCATTCGATCCAAACGCCAAAAATTAAAAAGTTGTGTGAGAAGTAAAATGGGGTGTGCGGATATCATATCGCATTCAACAATTAAGTGCATTTTTGCTTACCATTATTTATTGTGGTGTATGCTCACCACCCTATTTATCACCGTTAGATGAGTTTGAATTTTGAGATTTGTTCATATCCATTACACGAATCTCGAAATTCAAACTTATCTAATGGTGATAAATAAAGTGGTGAGTATACACCACACTAAATGGTGGTGAGCAAAAATACTCCCTCCAACAATTCCTGATAGCAATGGATAAGAGTGTTGTAAGTTTTTTGGTTGCATATCCTGACCATTGAAGGCTTAAAGTGAGTGTTAAAATCGATGTTGAAGCATGGAAAACACTAAGAAGAGCTGAAGAATGTGTAGGAGAGCTTTTGTTATTTAAAGAGGATTTTTTGAAATCAACTCACCTTGGATTCGAAGCGTTTTTGCCTCAAGATCCGTGTGTTTGACAGATAAAGTTATTTGGAGATGGTGAATAGCAATCCCATGTACCTCGTGTGCACGATAAACATTTTTTTTTTAATCATTAGTGTCTAATGGCACAACGCTCAATATCACAGCCTAAATCTGGAACGTCTCATTTATTTTGCAACGGTTATAAGGCAAGTTCACCACATAGCAGAAGAAGATCAAACGACATGTATTCCGATTGACTCTGAAAGGCATGGTCTTTGGCTAATTATCTATCCTAAAACAAAACAACCCCTTCAGATACATAGTTAGAGGTAATTGTGGTACCATGATTGTCTAGGGTTGGAGTAAGAGGGATCAAAATACGTATGCCTCATAAGTTCGGTCATGCACTCAATAGCTCCGTCGGATTAAGTTGCACAAACATGCCAACTATGCTATCATCATCATGCACTATAGAAACCAGGCGAAGTCCGCCGACTTCCTTGAGATTGACCACTCTTGTTCTATAAGACATGAAAACTTGACCTAATTGGAGATTAGATAAGTTTCTTATATTTTTGGAGATTCCTACAATTTAAGGATTGACGTGCACCACAAGTAATCACACTCCTAAAAGGAAGCAATATCTATCTCTAGATATTCTTTAGGATTCTCCCGGTTTAATACGAATTTCATATCCTAAAAGGTTTCTCTCATGATCAGTATAAATACACCCATCTAGAGATCATCTTTAGCAACACAATTATTCTATACTTTATTCTCTTTCCCACTGCTTGAGTAAATATTTATTGCTTACTAATTGACCGTTGGAACCTGTTGACCCTAAAAAATACCTAGCTTATATGGTTCACATGCCAAGTAATTAATAAGCTAACTATGTCATTCGGTTGTGTACGGGGCGTGCCAACTCGTCGGCCGAGTTCGACCAGGGAGTAAAATATGTTGATGTGGCATTGGACGAGCTGCTGACTTCTTGATCTCATGACTAAGGTTGACGAAGGAACATGTCTCAACCTTCGAGTTCTAAAGCCTAAAGACAAGGTTGCTAGTTCCTTCGAAGTTCACAAATTGTCGGCGCTGGGTTTAATCTCAGTAATTATATTCGTGAGAATATAAGTACGCCGAACTGGTACTAGACTGTACGGACACAAATACTCAAAAAAGATAAATATCTTGATTGTAAATATGGTTCAACCATTAGAATGTCGAACTCTAAAATGTACTTGTGAATATCCAATCATAAAACTCGGCTTTCAATGTGCCGAGCCTAGTAACCTGGTAACACTTCACTTCGTCGAGAAGGCTGATGAGATGACTTTTACCAACAAGGACTTGGAAATCCTTGTTGACCGAGACTTGGATAAATAACCAGTTGCCCTCGAAGTAGTGCTATTTATCCAAACTGAAGGTGCTCCTTAGTAGGCTAATTCTACAGCTCTAGTGTTGTCTATCCAAACTGAAGATATGTTGGCGAGAAAAAAAGGGAAGAGGAAAAAATCTCAGGGTTGTTGAGAAGCTTTGCGTAGGGCAATTTGTGCGTTGATTTGAAAGGGCTTTGAATGATGCACTCCCTTCTTTATTTATTGCAGTGAACCCCCTAATGGTTGAACTAGAAAAGTACTTGGATTAGAACTCCTGAACCCAACGATCAGGTTATGACCAATCCTAACCCCTATAGGACTTTGCACCAAGCTCCTTAATGAACCAGATTCATCCCTTAATTCTAAACATCTTTAGCTTTAAGACTCCTTGTTGCACTAGGGTTCGACTACCTCACCCTTATCTAAACCAATCCTCCTAGCAACAATATTCTACTGACCTTGACTGGACAGCCCATGACAAGATTCTAAATGAATGTTATTGGGCCGAGAACCCAAAATATTATTTTCGACCCAAACATTGCCCCCTCGCTTTTGAGGTCTTCGGCCTATAATTATTGGCCGAGCCTTGACCTTCAAGAAGTGATTCATTGTCAAAGAATAAACCCTTAGCATATTCCTTCTAGAAAAACTAGAGAACATTGCAAGCCTCGAATTCCCAAACGCATTTATTAAGCACGACCTCTCACCTTTGTTAGTTTTCTTGACACGTGGCAGCTCCTCATCATGACTGTCCATCTTCAATAATGCGTACCCCAATGTTTGAGGCGTGTAGACACTGAAACGTCTCTTAGTCATAAACTTTGTTGTTACGCACAATCGTACAACCTCAATTCGCGTGCTTTTCAGCATCTTCACTTGGATTTTCAAGAGATTCGTTATGATTATGAAATTCTTCAGTTGGATTTGCCCTTCATCATTTAAACCTAAATCATTGATCTTCTCCCCCAATTGCCTATAAATGCTTTGCCAAGATTTATTCGAACTTTCGCACTTTTAACTTTCATCAATTCTTGCCATTATGCTCTTAACCCAGAAAAAGAACCTAAACTTTAAAACCTAGAAAAACAAAACTTCAAACCTTCATCAATGGCCTCCAATACCTTTATTACCAAGCTCACCGAGGAATGCAACAAATACCAAGACTTCATCGATCGAAATGCTATCAAAACCCTCCGATTTGAGGGTGATTCAAGTGCTTCCCACCAGATTTTGGGACCACTCTTTAAGGACGACGTTCCAAAAACCATCACCGAATTACTGAAGGTCTACTTCCTAAAACCCTTATTCCAAGGGTATGATTGGTCGAAGTGGGAATTAACCAAACCCCAAAGGGCATGGCCCTCGACCCCTGCGACTTGGGCTGCTTGGGTCACCCATATGAAGCCACACTTCGGTGATGAATGGAGACCCTTAGTATCTTCGACGCTATCAAACTTTCGACCATTAAGATCAACATGGACCAAGAGCTCCTGATGGCCAACCTGACTTTCTGGTGTTCAACCACCAATACTATGATTCTTCTTCTTGGCCCCATTGGTCCAACCGTGCTGGATATCACAACCATACTCAACACTTCTCCTTCTGGTCTTCCAATTGATACTACTGTTTCTCAGTATCAATTCGAGCTAGATTTGAAAACAGTCTTTGATGAACGTGCTGTCAAAGGTTTAACAAAGAAAGATTTGAAGGCGTCAAAAGAAGATATGCATAAACTGCACAAAAATTTCTTCAGCTACAACACCTTAATCAGCTACTTTGCTGGCTCAAAGGAGAAGGGTCTTAAGAAAGGAGAGCACGAGGCCTTCTTGTCTTATTGGTACAATAAATTCATCTTTTGTACCAAGTTGAACAAGTGTTTGGCCGAAAATATGCCACTGGCCATGTTCTGGCCCTCAGCTCTGCTATCCTCGCCAACCTCAATCGGTGCTTAGTCGAGGCCTTTGTTAGGAAAATCGATCCCTACCAGAAAAGCCCACTCTGGGTCTTTCAACTTTGGTTGCAGGTCTACTTTTCCACATTGAGGCCAGAGATCCTAAACTTCAGCTCTTCTGAAGCGATGGGTCTTCAGCTGCCCTTGCACTCTATTCCTATTCACTCGATCGAAGACATCTTTAAATATTTCTTCGGCCTTGAAGATTTGTCAGATGACGAATTTCTAGTTTGTCGCCTCTAAAAATATCCATCTTCCATCAGCTTCCCCACAATGACATGGGAGAAGGCAAAAGAAGCTGACTTTCAATAATCCTGGGGGTCGTTTACCCTAGCTCGTGACCTTCCCTTTGGTTGTGGTACTCGACGAGCTAGCTTAGAAGTCTACCATCCCCACTTTATGGCCCGTCAATTGGGCTATCTTCAAGGCTGTCCTATCCCACTCCTCACCTTTCGCTTCCTCTTAAGCTGAGAACGCCTCTCCGGCTCCTCGGAGAGGGAATGCGAGGAAGCCGAGTAGAAATATCAAGAACGATGTACCAAATTCCGCCTCCGGCCAAATACTCCAAAATCCCATTGTACTAACACCTTCGCCTATTGGTGGGATGCCTATATCAAGGATTTCTCGGCCAAAGAAGACTCTTGCTCCAAAATCCAAAGAAACGGCTCAAGGTATATATCTTTTATTTCCTTGTTCATTTATTCAAACTTCATTCTGACTTAAGTTTAGCCTTTCCAGGTGGTCGCCCAATAAAAAGGGCCGACGTGGTTTCCATGGTCGCAGCCAAGAAGAAAATGGCTTTTTCAAAGAAGGTAACGACTATCACAGCTTTCTTGGCCTAAAAGACCACCACTCCAACGCCAATAGTAGCCACTGCTGCATCGCTCGCACTAAGCAAACGGCCTCACCCGGAAGCCTAGATGACTGGTAACGCTACCCATCCCTTCAAACGTATCAAGAAGAAGACAAATAAGGGATAGTGAGAGATTCATGTTATTTCAAGCCTGACCACAAGAGCAACCACTTCTAGAATCCCTTTCCCTTATCCTCTCCCTTCTCCTGTTATTAAAGTCTCGACGAAGGGATCGCAAAACCCTTCGACCCCAACCATGGGCCAGGCGATCGAGGTTCGACCCACCACGCAAGTCGTTATTGAAGTTGAACCAGTCATCCCCCCAATGGTCGAAGAATGAACCGGCCGTCGCCCTTGTAGATGTCGGCCCTGTAGCTGCTACTCTGGAGCAGGTGGTAACCATAGCCAAGGGAAACCCTTCCCCAAATCTAAAGAAGAATCCAGTGATCGTCCTAGAAGAAGAGGTATGACAATTTCCATTAATAATGTTTTCTTTTCATTTTAACTAGATCTCCTAACTACCGAATAATCCTCTTTTATGACCAGGAGAACGAAAGCGAAGTACCGTCACTGGCGAGGCGCCCTCGACGGGTTGAACTACTTACTACAAGTCCATTGCCTCTGGACAAAAGTAAAAATATGGCATCCCTTCTAGGTGATCTCCAACCAACGGTCGAGGTAGCTCACCAAGTCAACCCCTAAGTGGCCGAAGTAGGTCCGGGACATGAAACAACACCTTCTGTTGAACCAGAAGTAACGACAGAGACGCCAGTTCATCAACAGGACCAAAACCTCAACATCTTTCCTTAGGAGGTCACTTTGACCTTTGCAAGACTCATCATCATTTTCTTTTATTAATTTCCTACCTTAGAACTATAAACCAAGAAAAACATTAAATGCCAGGTGCCCAATCGCTCATTTGACCAAAAATTCTATGTGGTGAAAGGTGTTATTTATTTTTCCTGGCACCCTAGTGGCCATCAAATATAGATAACATTCATGGGCAGCATGAATTGAAAAGCTGCCTTAAACACATAGCTCGATCATTAAGCTCTCTGGGTTAGACCAACGAATCAGTAGACATGGCCAAAGTCTATTCTCAACAAGTCTAACACAACTTATTTCTCTACCGTTCTTTTGAATTCTCTCTTCTCTAACAAATCTTTTCTGTGCAGCCTTTATGGGAAGTCAAGCCTGACGTATTTCTCTCTAGCACTTCAGGGACGGTTAGGCCTTCTGCAGCCATGACTGAGTCTAACGCCCTTGCAAAGTTGCAGGAACTTCTGTCTCTCTTGGCCTTATAAATCTTCCAACGTAAAGGTCTCAACTCTATGGGAGAGTGCTTGAATGACCTTCCGGTCGATGGCCTACTGAGCAACGAGAGTGTTGTTCATCTGTCAACTATCTTGGAAAGAACTCAACAATATTTTACTGTTTTCAAGAAGGCTCTTTGGATAGGGGACGACCTCAAGGCTGTAGTGGTCGCTCACGAAGCTATCTGACCAGAGCTTGAGGCAATAAAGGTAAAAAAAGGAGAGACTGGCCGACCTTGACCGTCAAATCGATGAACTTCATCGTCAAAGGTCGGCCGTTGCTTCTGAGCTTGAAAAGGATTTTGGGTCGAACAAACCTCGACTAGCAGAGTACGCGGCTGGCAAAAAAACACGATAGGCCGAGGTCACGATGGGCGAAGTGAAGTGGCTAGAACTGAAAGCCGCTCTTGAAGCTTTTCTTCCTTCAACTTCTTAAGATTTTTGTGTGCTGGCTTGTAAGCCGGTCGATTTCTTTTTGTAATTTTACATGTACGCCCTTTGAAAATTAATGAAATCGATCATTTATTCTTGCATTTCCTAAGTGATCGGATAATATTTCTTTAAGACTTTCCCATTGACCGGTAATTTATGAATTAAACCAGTTTGACCCTTGAGGTGGTATGCCCCCTTGTTGAGAACTTTGTGGACGATGAATGGCTTTACCAATTTGGTGACCATTTCTCGAATCTAGGATCCTTAATCCCTACTGGTAACGCAATTTGCCACACTAACTCACCTTCACCGAACGTCTTTTGCCTAACTCGTCAATTATAAGCTCGTTCGGCAATCTTTTTCTACACCACTTGTAAGTTATAGGTATCGAGCCAAGCTTCCTCTAAATCCTCCAACTCTTGCCTCATGACCTGATTATACTTGGCACTGAACAAACTGCTTTGTTCAAGAACTCGTAACGAGTTTATGCTTAGCTCGACTGGTAGCATCGTGTTGTGTTCATAAGTTAACTCATATAGGGTCGTCCCTATTGCTGATCGGAGTGAAGTTCGATATACCCATAATGCCTCGTTTAACTTCAAATGCCACATACCAGGTTTTTCCTTTATCATTTTCTTCAGGATACCGATTATAACTTTATTACTTGCTTCGGCTTGTCCGTTTGCTTGTGGGTACTATGGTGTGGATTGTTCGAGCTGAATTTTCAAACTTGCTATGTATTCTTTAAACCTATCGGGTGTAAAAATTGTGTCATTGTCTGTTATAATTGTTTCTGGTACACGGAATCTCGTCACGATGTTTTCTTCCACAAAATTGCAAACTTGTTTAGATGTTAACTCGGCGTATGATTTTGCTTTGACCCACTTGGTGAAGTAGTCGGTCGCTACAAGTATCCATGTATGCTTTGCCCATCCGAAAGGCAGCGTAATCTTGCTGACTACATCTATGGCCCATCCTTTGAACGGCCATGGCCTGGTGACTGAGTGAAGTAATTTGGCTGGGACTTTCTGTATAAGCCCATGAATTTGACATTGCACACAACCTTGCGCTTATTCAATGCAATCTTTTAACATACTCGGCCAAAAATAACCATGTCGGTGAAGCAACCAACATGTTTTGCGTCTGGATTGATGAGCCCGCATATTACTTTGTGTACCTCTGCAATAGCATGGGCAACCTCATCTAGGCCGAGGCATAATAACAACAAATCGTCTTCACCATTTCGGTATAGTTCATTTTGGTACATTATGTAATTTGTGGCATGTACCCTTGTCTTGCGATCGTGTTTGCCACTAGGATTATCAAGATACTGCATGATTAATCTTCACTAGTCGTCTGGTAATGTCTCGATCGCACAGATATCTATAGGATCCTCTCGTTCCAACAACGAAGGTAGGGACATAACTCATGTACAGATTGTGTGGTCATGTTGGAGAACTTGTTGATTAACTAAGGTGATGTGAAAATTATCTTAATACACAAATTAAACCCTATTTGTGACAATTGTAGTATATATGCAAGTAGGGATCGTTCTAACCGGGGATTAACTAGGGATGCTAATCTACTCTAAACTGACTTAAAAACACAAAACTAAACTTAAAAACACTTAACTAGACCTATATGATTCAAAACAAATTAAAAAGACTCAAAACAGCACAAAACACTCAAATAGACTCAAACTAGACTCTAAATGGTGATTTGGACGAAATTTAACTAACTTAGACTTAAAATACTAATTTGGACAGATTCAAACACTTTTCTAACTAATATAACATACTTAATAAAAGGGGGAATTGATTTGGATGAAATTAATTAAATTGGACAGATTGTAAATTAAATAGATTAGGCACTAAATTAGGTGAATTGAATGGGAAAAAGGCTAGTTAGAGGGTCATTCTCCACACATGCACATATGTAACACAAATTGATTTCCAGATTTTATCCCTTTAAACCATGAATGACAATGCCCCAAATTAATTGTGAAAAGCACAAATTAACTTTCAGATTTTCCTAGTTTCATTGAATTGGATGGAATATGCATCGACAATCAAATTATTCTTATCAAATTCCCTACATGAACTGCATAATAGAGATAAAATCAAAGATCATTAAGCTTTTTTGAAAACCCTAAGCATTGACTAGGCCTTCGTAACTATGAATTGCATGATACTCTTGCCTAGAATTTACTTAATACAATCATGACTAGTGATTTTTACTCCTTGTGAAGATAAGTTCATAATTATTAGGTGAAATTCCCTTATATCCTAGCATCAAATTCATGTATGAAAACTAAGTACGCATCCTTAATCAACACACAAGAACAAGTTCTCAATAAATCAATTAAGTAAATCACATTCACAATTCAAGAAACAAAATATGGAGAAAATCAGTCATATAAAACATAAGTCTATGGCTTTGAATTCACCTCTAACTAAGAAAAACTTAGTTACACATGTTCATAACAATTGAAAAGAAAATTAAAATAAACATGGAAATGAAATGAGGGAAGAAAGAACTCCCAAAGTCTCCAATGGATGCAGATTCTTGCGGCACAAAGGTCTCCTTCTCCTATGGAAGCCATGACACTCCTTTTCTCTAGGATTTGCAGCACAAGGTTGTATTTCTGAATGGATGGTGTGTGTGTGAATGAATGAACAAATTGAATGATGAATGGCTGCCTAGGGTGTGTAGGGGGTGTGGCAACTTAAGGTTCCTATATATATTGCTCGGCCAAAACCCTAGCAATCAGAAATTAGGGTTAAACCTAGCAGAAATAAGTGATTAGGGCCCCTAGGTTGCGGCAAGGGTTTGGAAATTAAGTCCTAGCCCAATTGGTTTCAGATATGGACTTATACAATCCAAATCCAAGAGGAAAAGGGCCAAATTAAATCAGAATCCAATCAGAAAAAGGTTTAGGAAATTCGTCCAAAATTCGGCCTTCTAGAAACTAAGTGTTTTGTGGCTGATTTTGGGTGTTCTAAAAGGCATAAAAGGGGGAAAGGTGCGGCACCCTTTTAGGGTCAGATAAGGCTTCTAGAAATTAGGTTTTTAGGTCCACTTGCAGCTAGGATTAAGGTGGAACAAGATTAGGTTAGGATAAGATAGGATAAGGTTTGGATAAGATAAGGTTGTTAGGATAAGTTTCCATATTTCTTGCTCTTTCCTTGTCTTCTTTGTCTTGAACTTTCCTTTTTTTATTTGTAGCATGTTTTGAACTCTTTTGACTCCAAATTCATCCATCCACCTTGCTCCATATACAAGTTATCCATAGTAAGCCCAAAACTGCTCTAAAAGGCTCAAAATTGCATTTTCTTGCCAACTTTGTCATTAGGACCTACAAACAAACGATAATAGCTCAAAACACTATAATAAGTAGTAATTAGCTCACTAAATGCAAGGAAATAACATAACTAAGTAGCATAAATATGCTCCTATCATAAGGTCGGGTGTAGACGTCGTACCACTGGTATGACCCAGCCTAGTTTACCTCCCCAGAAGTTGTGCTCTGGAGGCTATTTGAGCCAACTCATATGTGTCAATATTTCAAACTCGTGATATGTGCTTGAATGTAATGCCTACAAATGATTCAGCTAAATAGCTGACAATCATATGATAGGGTGCCAAAGCACAACTCATGCAACGAAAAGTCACCTTGAGTTGGTTAATCACAAGTTTTGAGTTGCTGAGGATGCGCATGTGGGCTGCCTTTAAGTCGTGAAAGACATTAAGGCCAATGACAAGGGCTTCATATTTGGCCTGATTGTTTGTACAATCAAAATCCAACTTAAGAGAAAATACCATCGGTAGTGATCAAGGGATTGGATGACGATTCCAACGTCGGCCAGGATCGAGGTACTAGAGCCATCAAAATACATCGTCCAATAATTATCATGTGTTTCCACCATTCCATTTTTTACGTCGGTGCCTCTAAAATTGTATGGGGAAGGATGTTGAGCTAAGAAATTAGGTAGCGCCTGTCCTTTGATAGCTTTCTGGGGCACATATTTTAAACTAAATTCGGACAGCGCCATTGTCCATTTCCCAATTCGGCCTTTTACTATTTGTTGAGTGAGCATATAGCGAATAACATTTGTTTGGGTGATTACTTGAGTAATAGAATAGAGCATGTAATGCCTGAGTTTAGACACAGCAAAGAACAAAGCCAAACAGAGTTTCTCGACAACTGAGTAATTTATCTCAGCTGAGTTAAGATTCCAGCTAAGATAAAAAATAACCTGTTCCCACCCAGTGTCGTTGTCTTATGCAAGAAGATAGCCATTGGATTCTTTGGCAGCCGAGATATACAACTTAAGAGGTTTACAGCGCCGAAGTGGCACAAGGACAGGTGGGGTGGTGAGGGAAACCTTGGTTTGCGTGAAAGTGTCCTGATGTTCTTCATGCCATTTGAATTTTTTAGAATCCTTAAGTTTCAAGAGCATGGAAAAAGCCTTCATTTTCCCCGCCAAGTTAGAAATGAAACGGCAGAGTAAATTGATTTTGCCGAGTAAGGATTGTAATTGCTTCTTGGTTGTTGGGGTGGAGCATCAATGATCGCTTGAGCTTTATTCTCATCTACCTCGATGCCACGATGATGCATAAGGAAACCCAAGAAGTTGCATGCCGATACACCAAAGACGCATTTGGCAACGATCATTTTAAGGTTATGTTGGCGTATATGAAGGAAAGCTCACTGAAGATCATCTAAATGTGTTCGGTGGTGCTTCGATTTGACCACAACATTATCAATATACACCTCAATGACTGTGCCAATCAAGTCATGAAAAATGGTATTCATAGCGCGTTGATATATGGCACCGGCGTTCTTAAGTCCAAAAGGCATGATGACCTATTCGTAGGTCCCGAGTGCCCTGAGGCAACGAAAAGCAATTTTGTGGAGATCAACCTCAGCAATGAAAATTTGGTTGTACCCAGCATGGCTGTCCATGAAAGATAACATCTGGTGGTTTTCTGCAACGTTGATTAGCAAGTTTGAAATTGGCATTGGATATTCGTCCAAGTTCAATGCAAAGATGTAGATCACCATTTTTCTTTAAAACTGGGACAATATTCGCTAACCATTCGATTTATCGAGTTGTTCGATTAAAATCGGCTATTAAAAGTCGAACAAGTTGATCTTTTATACTAAGCTGAACTTCGGTCGAAAATCATCGAGGGGGGTTGGCAGAAAGGTTTACAACTAACCTTGATTCGTAATTCATGCTCGACGAGTGTTCGATCCAAGCCAAGCATCTCATGGTAACTCTAAGAACTAATAAATAAAGGCTGAGGGTCATCGACAGTTCCAATGTTTATTTCATCGAATGGATTTTTGACTTGGGCCCGACTGTCCTCGAGCTTAGCCTGGGCAGCTTATACTTTATCAAGTGATAGGACTGGACCATTGTCTCATTTGGCGAGGAACTCTACTAAGTTCCCACCAAAATTCGGTTGCTTAGAAATAGTGTACCAAAGGGCCAGTAGATGTTCCATAATGGATGAAACCGTGGCCTGGCATCTATCCTATTTGGTATCAGGCATCATGATTATCAATTAGGTTAACCAACCCGAGTCTCACCAAATCCTGTTGAATATTTGAAACTGATATCCGAGTCTGCCGTCCTTCTTCGTTGAAACCTTGTAGGGTGATGTAGTCGACATGATCATCGTAATAGCGAGCTTGAATCATATTAGTTTTGAACGACTGATTGTCGGCTAGATGAACCACAACCGATTTGCTGTCTCAGAAGATGATGACTTGATATTATGATGAAGGGATACAACCAGTTTGGTGGATCCAGCCACGATCGAGCAATGCATTATACTCAGTTTTTGAATCAACTATAAAAAACGTGGTCATATGATTTCGACCTGAGATAGTCACCTCTAAAGGAAACACTCCCTTAGTATGAGATTTATCACCGACAAAGCTGCTCATGGTTAACCCTGATAGAATGAGTTCGTCATTGAAGCAACATAGCGCTTTCATTATAGAAACGGGCATGAAGTTGACCGTTGCTCCATAGTTGACAAAATTTTTGGAAATCGAGTATCCTTCAATATAGGCTGTGACATACAACGACTTTAAGTGATGAAGATTAATGGATGAAGAACAGGGAAATAGTTTGGCAAAAGCTGCTTTAAGTTTTTCTTCTTTGCTTATTTGCTCAATTTATTTGGCGGCCACAAAATTGACTTGCATGGCCTTCTCAGCAATCACAGCGCCATCTAGGAAATTTGGTTAGGATGTGGTTGGCCAAAATTCAGCGGGTAAGACATGGACCATGCTGATCTCTATGTTGTCGAGGATTAAAGAGCCCATCAGGTCGTGATCGTCATCCTCTCGATTTTTGGGCAAGGTGTCTTGCTCATGGATTTTATTCGCTTGGCTATCTTCGGCTGCAGTAAAGATACGTTCATGCTGTATGTCTGTTAGAGCTGTTTCTTTTTTAATTTTGACCACTGGCTCGCTTGGCATTGGGACTTAGTCTTGTGCTTCTAAAGCCTTGCGAATTTACTCTTTTGTCGATTGTAAGCCTGAAGAGAGAAATGGTTGAGAAAACTTCAAAATGGTACTGCATATATTGAAGGTCCTTAAAAGAGAAAGGAATATAGATAGTATCAATATCAATATCAATATATGGTTTTACTTCAAAGCCGAGAACCCAGGCCTTACGTATTTGTTGGAACCTGGCCTTCATTCCTGGGTCCGACCATTTTGGATGATTTGTTCTGCATCGGGCTAAGTTAACGCCAGATCAAGAGACTCTTGGCATGCTTTTGGCAGGTACAAGTGATTAGCCGAATGCTTCTTGTGAAACTTTAGAATGTATTCTAAAGCTTCACCGAGAAACGGCGGGTGGTGATTCCGTCTGACTTTAATTAATGGCTTTTGTGGAGGTAGTGGAGGAAGTTTTCTTTCGGCTTCCTTCCGGAAGTGCTCGAGGAGAGCTTTCATCTCCCCAGGTCGAAGAAGGAGTTTGATTCGCTTTTCGGACTCTTCAATTGTGGTTTCAAAATTGCGATCGATCACCTTCTTTCCTTGAAGCAATTCAGTCATGATTGCTGGAGGTTGTCGTTCATCTTCATTATCCACTGTTTTTTTCGATTGCCATTTGGTAGCTAGGGTAGCCTAGGTTGCTTATCGGTAAGCCATACAGTCTATTCTTTAGCAACGGTGTTTCTGCGATTTGGAAAATACGGTATATGCACTGGTAGGGGAGTTGTAATTATACGAATGCTGGTCACGTGACTTAGGTGGCTTGATAGCTTGAAAGTTCGACGGTTCGCGGGTGAACTTGAGTTGCCAGAATTGCGAGCATAATAATCTTCATTGTAAAATGACGTGTCGAAATCAAGTCGCCGTTTAGCTGAAGACATCATGTTATTTTGTGTTTGAGGGCCGAATCTATTAAAAACTTTTTGAAGTTGGCCTCCACCGAGCAGCTTTGGAGATGTTGCCGCAGCTGCAGGGGCCAATTACGGTGCTTTAGCACGAAGTGACTGTTCTTTTGGCTCAGTTATGGTGATGTTTGATTTGCACCGACTACATAAAACTATCGGCCTGTCAGTTTCTTCTATGCTAGAGTCCGACATTGACTCGGCATAAGTTGGGTTTGAAAAGTATTTGGGTGGCTTGTTCGAGGATAGATCAACTTTCAATTGCGGCCAAGGATTCTGCTTAGGGACATATTGCGTCGGGATGAATTCGGTTTTTCCCTTTCTCTTGTCCTTGGGTAGATGAGCATCTACCATGCTTACCATCGCCAAAGGGAAATGATCGGCTTCAACGATCATTTGAGATTTCTCAGGGAACTTAAGTTTGCCATTGTTAATCCAACTTTGGATGGTGTTGCAAAATACAACACAATTATTTGTCGTATGCTTGTTTGAGCTGTGGTATTTGCAATTCGTCTTTCCTTTAAAATCTTCAGCCTTAGGGATATTATGCCCTGACCGAAGCTTGACAATTTTTGCAAGTAACAACTGGTTGAAGATGGCGTCGGCCTTGGTGAGTTAGAAAGTGTAGACCTTCGACATCTTGACAGTGGCTTCCATAGAGGTAGAGCGGGTTTTGACATCTTTGGAATTAGCATGAGCCAACACTTTGCATACGTATGCCTTTTCAATTACTATCTCGGCCGCATCTATACTAGCATATTGGGACTCTTTGCCTTCAGTCGATGCATAACTTACCGTTGGGTTTTTGTAGATTGTCCATCGAGCTGGGGACTTCGAGTTTTTCTCTTCTCGAAGAAAAAAATCATATTGCTCGACATGTTGAGCTAGTTTGTACATTTTGAGACATGCAAATCCTGTCTCAGCCTGTATCGCTGGCAAGGAATTATCATTTAGAGGAGGACACCCGGGTCGATCGACGGGTCCAATTTCATAGACTTTATTAACCAAAACTTCGAGCAATCTGTTGTGCATAGCGCTATTATCATGCATCTCTTCAAGTATGCTTTTTATCTCTCGACTGAACATTTGCTCAAACTATCGGGATTATTCTTCAAATCGTCATTGGAGGAAAGATCTAGATGGTGGATCGGAGGCCTCATCACCGTCATTATCACAATCCTCCACTGGCCTTCAACAAAAATGCCTTTTGTTGTTTTGGTAGGGATTTCTGTATCACGAGTCTGACCGTCGAGATTAACTTCCTTTTCTCGGTGTGTTGTATTTGTGGTTTTAGGTGTTACGACAGCAGGAGGATTATGTGCCTATGACAAGCTATCTTGTCTTGGGCTTTGGACTGTAGGAGGAAGATTAGTCGTTGACTTACCCATGATTGTTTTCTTTTTCACTGACCATATTTCAATGGTCATGTACTTTGTAGCTTTAGCACTAGGTCCCACTGGGCGTGCAAAAATGTTGACCCTAAAAACTACCTACCCTATGTGGCGCGTAGGCCGAGTTCAGTTGGGGAGTAAAATATGTTGATGTGGCGTTGGGTGCACTGCGGTCGAGGAAGGAACACGTCTCGGCCTTCGAGTTCTAAACCTTGAAGATACGGCTGCTAGTTTATTCAAATTTCACAAATTGTCAGCTCCAGGTTCGGTCTCGGTAATTATATTCGTGAGAGTATAAGTACGTCAAACTGGTACTAGATTGTACGGATACAAATACTCAAAAGAGATAAATGTCTTGATTGTAAATATGGTTCAATCGTCAAAATGCCGAACTCTAAAATGTATTTGCGAATATCCAATCATAAAACTCAGGTTTCAATGTTTCGAGCCTAGTAACTTGGTAACACCTTACTTCGCCAAGAAGGCTGATGAGATGACCTCTCCCAATAAGGACTCGGAAATCCTTGTTGATGGAGAGTTGGATAAATAATTAATTGGCCTTCTGAGCAGTGCTGTTTATCCAAATTGAAGGTGCTCCTCGGTCGGCTAATTCCACGACTCCAGTGTTGTCTATCCAAACTGAAGATGTTGTCGGTTGCCTTCACAGTGGTCTATCCAAACTGAAGATGTGTTGGCAAGAAGAAAGGGGAAGAGGAAAAAATCTTAGGGTTTTTGAAAAGCTTTGTGCAGGGCAATTTGTGTGTTCATTTGAAGGGGCTTTGAATGTGTTGAGTGCATAAAGTTATATTTATGCCCTCTTTTACTTAGGTTTTTGACTTAAAATCTCTATGCATCACAAGGTATTTTGTTGTTTGTATTGTATTTCAGGATGAAAGTAAGGACTTGAAGAAATCATCTTATTTTGAATATTGTAACAAGTGGCCCAAGATCTTCCAGAAAAGGCCCTTGCAAAATAGCCAACTTCCGAGCTTTGCCCTGAAGTGACCAGAATGAATTAGGAAATGGGCTATATATGGTTGGAAAGCCCTGGAAGTGTTCTTTCTGATGGTCTTTACAACTTGTGATTTGGATGTTTCGATAAGAAGTTATAATAGAATAAAGTGGAGCTGTTCAGTTACAAATTTTGATAACAGCTAGTTTTTAGCTACTCCAATACTAATAGCTGGTTGTTATGAGTTATAAATGAGAGTCAATTCAAGGATGTAAATGTGTCAGATGTTAGATAAGTTCTAAGCCTTTTAATAGGAGACAAATACACTACATGAGGAAAAAAGAGAGGCGAATCTGGAAAGAGCAGGAGTCTTCAGCCTTGAGCAGTTTATAGGTTCTAGCTTTCCTAACTTTTTATGTATTTTGTTTTTATGTATTTTGTTATGTTTTTAATTTAGTTTATGGATACTTAGGGTTGCTTTGAAGCCCTAGACATGATTGAGTTAATGTTATGATGCGGTTTTAGTTTATCAATTTCATTTGCAAGTTAGAATCAGTTTTCTGTATCAATCATTTCAAGCACATATTTTCAAGCTTAGCTACCTTGTTTATGTTTTCTTTCTATTGAGAATGATAAGGATGACTGCCATATCTTCTTTCATTCATTAGCAACATGTGGTTAGGTTCAGAACTAATCATGTAAATTGATTCCATGAAGTTCTAGGATAAATGCCATGTTCTAGGGTTCATGTGATGTTCATAATCCTCTTCGTTCTTAATGAGTTTCTAGGTGCTAAATCTGAGTATATGCCATGCTAGGTTGCACCTACAAATATAAGTTTTATGGATATGCCATGCATCTAACATGCAAAGTAAGAGAAGATTCATACAATCTAGTTATATGCCATGCTAGATATGTGAATGTCTTAGTTGTGCATTTGAAAGGGATAAGTTAAAAGATCATATCACTGATTCAGGAATGTTCAGGGGAAGGCCTTTGTTTAATTGAAGTCAGATTTATGTGCTAAAAACGTTTTTAACCTATTCCATGTCTTATGTTTGTTTTTAGATAGTTCTAATTTTTCCCTTGTCTTTCTGTTTTATTTGTTTTCCAAAATTACTCAAACCCCCCATTTTAAGTCATATGAGTCTTTAACTAATGCTAATTTGTAAGAGTCAAAGGTTTTACTAAGTTGTTTCTCAGTCCCTGTGGCTCGACATTGTTACTTGTGCCGCTATACTATCCTTATATTTGCACTCGAAAGGAACTTCAATAGAATGATGCATTCCCTTCTCTATTTATAGCAGCAAAGCCCCCTCATGGCCGAACTAGAAATGTACTCCGATTAGAACTCCTCAACCCAATTCGATCAGGTTTCGACCAATCCTAACGCCTATAGGACTTTGAACCAAGCTCCTTAACAAATTCATCCCCTAATTCTAAACATCTTCAACTTTAAGACTCCTTGTTGCACTAGGGTTCGACTACCTTACCCTTATCTAAACCAATCCTCCTAGCAACAAGACTCGGCCGACCTTGACTAGACAGCCCATTCCAAGATTCTAGATGAATGTTACTGGGCCGAGAACAAGTCTAAGCTCGACCCAAAATATTATTTTGGGCCTAAACAGAACTTTTGGGCAATACTCCACCACGCCCAAGGTTGTTCACAATTGGTTATTCTTTTACATGTAGTTGAGCTTGCACATCTCTTGATATATAGTGGTGTACGCATTTGATTCCAACAGTTTCGCTAACGTGACATGAGCTACATGGTCTTTTCAACAGTGAGTATAAGGGATAAGTAAAAAAAATTGTAAGTTTTAATGACACGTGGGAAAATTGAGACTTTAATGGTTGCCAATGAGAGTACTTAGGTAATTTTAGTGGGGGTTTAGAACTTTTTTTTCGTGTCACGGTGATTTCTATGGTTTCAGATGTCCCAAATGTGATTTGATACGAGGTGGAAAGACCAATAGGTAGTAGCCACGTCAACGAAATTAAGCTTTTCTCAACTCAGTTGACAAAATTGAGTAAGTGAAACACTAAAAATGCAAAAATGTTGTTTTTACCATTTATTTGTATCATCACTCTAATAGAGACGAAACTCATATATGTTGGTGGACCAATCTCTATTTGAGAGATGAGACAAATTATGGTACAAATAGATGATAATGGTTGTATTACTCCTGAAAATGAGTAATGAAGTATAGCTAAAATAAGAAAGAAAAAAAAAAATGAAAGTGATTTTCACACACCACCATTTTTTGCCTCTTACACATGCCTGTTTAATCCTTGTCATTGATTCCATTTGATTTATTGCATTAGATTGCCATAAATAAATGGCTCGTTTGAGAAGTACTTTTAAATGACTGAAAGTGTTTTTTGAGAAAATGTTTTAGGACTTGAAGTACTTCATGCAATAAACAGTAGTTATGTGCTTTTCCAAAAGTAGTTGAAGCACTTCAAGTGGCTTTTTATTTTATTTTTTGTTTTTTTTTATTTTTAAGATTAACTTGCTTTTTTTATTAACTATTGATTTAAGAAACATCTACTATAAAAGCACTTCCAATCGTTTAAAATTACTTCCCAAATGTGCCCAAAAAGACGTGTATGAGAAGTTAAAAAATGTGTGTGAAAATCACTTTAAAAAAGCACACAAAAAGATGTGGAGTTATTTTTAAGGATAATGTTAGGAAGACTAAATTTTGTAAACCATAAAACATAATTATTAGGAATTGAATTATGAATTAAGTATTGATTCAGATGCTTATTTTTTATTAACATCACGTCATATCACAAATTTAGTTTATCAAACATTATTCTTTTCTGGAAAACTACATGGACCTGAAGGTGCGGGTGTAGTCTCCCGGTGGCCCGGGGTCTCGTTATTCAACTTGAACGAGGCCCGTGTTTGTTTAATGCATTTTCTTTGTTAAATAACAATCACGAACCAAGCTCATGTTGCTATTTTTGACGTATATTTTTTTCTTAAAGACAAGTAAGGTTAACGTACTAGTTAGTAGGGCTCACGTGCTTATGTTTATTTATCGTTCTCTCGCTCAAATTTTTTTATATGCTCGTCTTGTAATAATTGTCATGCAGAGTTTTGAACAAAAAAAAATTAATTAAGAATATATATTAAGTTTCTTTTTCAACTAACAATAAAAACAACGATAAAAATGGAGATTATGAAATGAAATGATTTCCCCTTAGCCTTAGCACTTGTGACGATCCATCCTTAATTTTACGATTTTATAAATTTTAAAAGAGTAATTTGACGAAAATACCCTAGAGGTGAGATTTTTTACTTTTTAAAGTTGACCATTGACTTTTTACAAAAATTGCCGGGGACCCTCTTTAACGTATTTCGACGTGCTGATTTCAAATTCACTATCCATTTTCCAAAATTCGACCATTTTAAGATAGTTCGTTTCTTAGCCGTACTTTATACGAAAACGCGTAAGTTCATTAGCACGTTATATTTACCTAAATGGTTTCGAGGCGAAATGGATCACAAGGACTCTCGATACTATGAGGTGGGTTCTACTCGACAACATGATCTGTGATTTGTGAGTGGGTGTTTTCCTTTTTATAGTGTGTGTGTGTGTGTATATATGTATGTATGTGTGTATATATATATATATATATATATATATATATATATGATTGATTGATTGTTTCCATTTATACATTTGAAAAAGAATTTCTTATGTATGCCTGGATTAGACTAAAGTTTATAAGAATAAGCGAAATGATGGAATTTATGAAATATGCTACATCTTACGGGATGCACAGGTATGCTTATAATCTTTGATACCATAATTATATCTACGGCTATGAATGTTAGTATGTTGATTAAAACTATCAAATCACTATGGCATGCTTATATTTATGTAGTATGTTCATCATTGATGCACCTCGATGTTAGTGCTTGCCTAGGGCTAAGGCCAGTCTTTCACGTGTATGTTCACCTCCGCACTGCACGCTCGTCTTGGAAAACCTTATTTTCAGGCCCACTCACCCTTCTTTTTCACCCTTTCAGGTTTAGTAGCTGTGCTCTCGTGTCGACGAGGATTCTTGGCAAAACTTCCGGTAGACGGTTACTTTCGATGCTATAATTTCTCACCCTATTTTAGTGTACTGTACTTATGCTCTGTCATCACTTGTGAATTGGGTTCATTCCCACTCACAACGCACTCTAGTATTTAGGCACTTTTAGGTTTAAATTTATTCACATTTTCCATATCATTACACTTTATGGCTTCGTCACCTTCCAAGTGTCAGTTAGTACAGCTCGATTCGGAGTCCTAGTGGACATTCCAGGTTTTGAGGTGTGTCAACACTGGATATGGCTACAATTTACGATAATCGCTTGTACATTTATAAGATATATTGTCAAATTTGCTATCAAATGATTGACTTTAAAAGCGTACATTACATATCTAATAATACAACATAGTAGTACGTGATATGTGAAGTCAAAACTTGAAGATGATGATCCTCAATTCCTATACATTTAAATGAGAGCTTGAAGATCGATCCTGAAGTTCTTATGCATCTGAAAAGAACAAGAAATCAAAAATTCATGTATAACCAAACCAAGACTTGGAAATCTATATTATTTCTCAATTCCTATATTATTTCCCTCTTATATATATATATATATATATATATATATATATTTGCTAATCTCTATTGTCAACAACAAACATGAGCTTCCTTTTCTCTCTTAATTCGTAGTTCTTCCAATTGTTATATTCTTCATTTCATTAATTTATAATATATATTTTATGATATACCAATGTTTATGTTAATGTGAATTACTGTTGGAGAGTAGCATGCATGCATGCATCCATGGAACAATTTTTTTTTTTTTTCCAACAAGGTGTTCCCTATTATTAATTTGATACATTGACAATTAAATTTTGGCAAGCAATGTGTAATTTTTGGGAACTCACCCATCCTGGGAATACTCTCGCGCGCTACTCGCTTAACTTCAGAGTTCCCATGGAACCCAAAGCCAGTGAGCTCCCAAAAGGCCTCAGACTAGGTAGAGATGAGAATATACATATAAGGATCACTCCCCTGGGTGATGTGGGATGTCACAATCTACCCCCCTTAGGGGCCTGACGTCCTCGTCGGCACACACGCGGCCAGGGTTAGGCTCTAATACCAATTTGTCACATCCCGAGCCCGCTTCACCACCGTGGCACGATATTGTTCGCTTTGAGCCCCGACCACGCCTTTACAGTTTTGTTTTTGGGAACTCACGAGCAACTTCCCAGTGGGTCACCCATCATGGGATTGCTTTAGCCCCCTTCTCGCTTAACTTCGGAGTTCCTACAGAACCCGAAGCCAGTGAGCTCCCAAAAGGCCTTGTGCTAGGTAGAGATGGAAATATACATATAAGGATCACTCCCCTGGGTGATGTGGAATGTCACACAATGCCATGCAGAGGTTTTGACTTTATACAATGTGAAGAAGAAAGATGTTGATGTTGATCAAGGTGGCTAAACATTCGATGTAAGATGTTGATAATCCTATATTGTTATCTGTTGGTTGCTAGTATTAATAATTAAATGTGTGGATTAAAGGATGGTTATCATTAATTAGCATATCATAATATATAGACACAGACAATTGCAGACAATTTGCAGAAATCATAAAAAGTACATTGTACCATGATATAGACATGTACGTACGCATACACAATTCTAAGAATAAGATGCTCTCCCATCAGTTGTTTGTATTTTATTTGTGAATTGTGCAGTTCGAGAGTTTTTCATACATTTAAATACGGTTTTCATTCTTGACTACCACGGGAAGAGATTCTCTCCGAATGTATACATTTAAATACGGTTTTCATTTTAGTTGTATGATCAAATTTTTAAAGGTCCTGATCATTTAATCCTTGGAGTACGAATGTATAGATCTGAAGAGGATCTCTTTCCGACTACCACAAACACCTTTATTTTTTTAATTTATAATACATAAAAGAATACTAA
This sequence comes from Pyrus communis, assembly GCF_041283825.1. Taxonomy (NCBI): domain Eukaryota; kingdom Viridiplantae; phylum Streptophyta; class Magnoliopsida; order Rosales; family Rosaceae; genus Pyrus; species Pyrus communis. The sequence continues at coordinate 18,015,620 of NC_142565.1, forward strand.
AAATATACTTTCTACATTTATACTTTACCATGTAAAGTACCGATTTGTACTCCGAATGCATATTAAAAATCTCTTGTGCTCGTGGAATTAATTCTTTTCAATTTGTTTGCCAGCTGCATATGGCACAGTATACAAGCATCAATAAGTTTCATTGGGTCAAATGCTAATAGTTAACTCGTACGATCGGTCCAATTCCAAGTGTTTCCAGTTGGCAAAACCAAGTATTTCTATTTTATTTCTGCCACTTGAACTTATGTTACATGTATCCTTCGGTACTCCGGTATGTTCATAAAGCCTGGCCAATAAAAAAGCAACCCATGCATGCACTCCCAATCTTATTTTTATAAAATAAATAAAAAAGAGCAACATATTGTGAACAGTAAGTGCCCCTACATCTTCGGGGCAACAACAATACTTTCTTTCATTATCTAAATTAATAGGAGTAGAAAATAACTCTCACTATGAGTTATTTTAATACAATAATGGTGTTGGGGCCCAAATATGTCACACAGTAATCCAACTAAGTCTCAAGTCCCAATTGTCATGCAAAGCCCTAATTCAAGCCCAAACACATGCCAAGGTGCGGGATCGATAAGAAAAATACAAACATGCCATGCTATGGTAATTAATCCGGATATTCACATATATCACAGCATGCTCATGCCTATTCATCATGCCAAGCTTCCTCATGCTAATCGATGCCCATGCTAAGCCCAAGTCACATACTTGGGGCTTGTCAAGTGGATCGTGGTGTGGATGGTTACGGAAGGTTATTGGGCCTATGTGGAATCGGGGTTATGGAAGATGAAATTGGTACCAGGTGGAATACCCTACAATAAAAATTTAGAAGCAATTGTACTAACTAGTTAGATGAACTAGTCAACTGAGTATAGGTTGTAAACTAATATTGCTAAAGCAAGACAAATGATCTCTAATTATTGTTTTAGCCTTTGTTCTTGAGTTAAGTTTACTTAGTTTACAAAGTGTCAATACCAGCACAACCTACAAAGTTTATCTCTAACATTGATTATTTGGACATAAAGGTAACTTTGCAAAGTATCGAACACAAGGAAGTTTTTGGCTGGAAAACCCCACCTCTAAGTTAAAAAATCAAGACTCTCCACTGAGTCCAATCCACTAGTGTAAACAAGGTAAGTTCTTACAAAGACCACACAAGCTCAATTCCTAGATCCCTATCTATGGAGTAGCCTTACCTTTGTGCAACTTTGCCTTACACGAGATGAACTCCGTTGGTCTTCACGAAGTGGCAACTCCTCCTAAGCTCTTCACCTTGTGGCACCAATATCAACACGATCAATCAAATGATATGATGTTATGATGTGCTCATGAAATGAGGATTCAACGACTAGTCAGGTTCTCCTGTCAAACAATTGAAGAATAACTTAACATGAATCCAAATGCTTAGTCTATGAAAGATATGAAACTTTGAAGATTAGACCAAGAATATAATGTGAAATCATGAATACAATGCAACCCTAATATGCAGTGATTGGGTATTTGTGCACGAGATGGTTTTGTGGCTAGGGTTTCGGTTTTGAAACTTAAGAGGTAGCTCTAGGCTAAATGCATTCTTTTTCTTGAACTATCAATAACCTAGCCAAGAAACAAATGAAACCTTGAAAACCCTTATAATGGAAGAGATGGATGTTTCAGACAAGGGGAACAAGGAGACACGTGTCATGAGCCAAAGAGACCTTCCTAGATCAAGGTTGAGAGATCCACGCACGGAAAAAGGTGTCAGATAGCCCATGTGGGTTGTCTTATTTTGCGTGCCTAGACAATTGGAAAACAAATAAAAATTCTAACTAGACAACTACACTAGACAAAAGGATTTTGGAAAAAAATAAGCTTGACATGAATATGCAAATGTATGGTTCAACCATTTTGCAGTGAAGATGGCTGGTGCCTTGACAATTTAATTCTAGCAGAAATCCTAGATCAACATTACACCCTAATTCTAAACTATGAGCATATGTGGTACTAGATACAAGAAGTGACAAGAGAATAACAAGTAACCCCTTTGGCTTTCCTTGACAAAATAACCCCAAACCTATAACTAATTCACACATCACCCACACTCAATAAATCATGAAGTGACAAAAGAATAACAAGTAACAACTCCTGCAACAAACATACATTTGTCGACAAGAGACAAGTGAGATTCATCATGGGTTATGAGATTAAAGCAACATAGTAAGCTTAAGTGATACCAATAGGTGTATATTCCAAAACACAATTTAAAAGATGCATTTTTACTATTTTTAAATTGGTTGAGATTTTGTCTCCCATTTTGTCATGGTAAGACAAAGGAAGAAAGTGATAAACAGATAAATGCAAAAATTGGTAAGGAATAACAATAAAGAGACAATGCAAATTTACAACACCAAAAGAATTTAAAAATAGGTACAATTCTCGGTACCAAATAAGACAAATATTTAGCAAATTAAGCTCAGAAGTTCTAAGTAGCATGAAGGAACAACAACAAAAACAAATGTAGCAAGGTTAATTACATCAAAAGCCCAAGCAAAATTAAGTTTCAACTTCAATAACATTGGTCAAGATCAACCGATAAGAAACTCTCCCACAACACTTGCATATTAAACCCCTATAGGTGCTCCCCCATAAACCTAAAACTCATTCGATTATGATGAGATAGGTGAGCCAACAAGAGATCCAGTAGCAATGGCAGCTTCAATAGGAACATCTCTACGGTATGGACCATGACCAAGACCTTGTTCATCTTCATCAGAGGAATATGAGAACCTAATGTGATTGCCCTTCGAGGTAGGAGAGGAAGATAAATGCTGGGTTGATGGACACTCATTTTCCTTCAAAAGTGTAGATAGAAGCCACTTGGCAGCAACAACACTAGAATGGCTGAAGAAAGCTGTTGTGTGAAAGGATACAGAGGATGGATCCATGGGACATTAAGGGACAAGTTTTGGAGGACATAAAGAAGGCTTAAGGACAAACGATTGGGGATTCAGGGAAGTCTGACTCAAATAAGGTGCTGAGAAGGAGTTACTGACAAGTGATGAAGACACAGAATAACCAACCAAAGACTTAAACTCAACAAATTGCTTTCTACGGGAGTTAATTTCATATTCAAGAAAAGCAATTTTTCTATCTTTGGAGGCATTGGCTGGAGGAACTGGTCTGGGATCACCCTGAGCTAAACCACACATTACATTGCTTAGGTTCATCACATTTCTATCAAGGTCCTTAGTGGTTCTAGGGAAAAGATGATAAAAGAATATTTATGCGACTTTGTTATCTTATTTCTTTCAATTTACTTGGTTAATTTCCATTTATTATAGTAATTTAAGTTATTTTCATTTTATTGTAGGTCCAGTTAGTATAGACGACAATAAATAGTCAAATGGAGCAATTTGGAGTAGTTTTGGACTTGGATTGGATAGCATGCATTGATAGCATATGGGCCAGACATTTTTGGTGTTTAAAAGGTGTTAAACATGTGCTAAAATCGGGAGAAATTAAAGTTGAGGCTTGAAAGGCAAGGAATTACACAAGAAAGAGGAATCCTAGCAAGAGAGAAGTTTAGTGGTTGTTTTGGAGCTCAAATAAAGTTGTTACTTGTTTTCAAGTCCAAATAAAGAATCCAAGACGAATCTAGCTTGTTAGAAGACCAGGAATAGAATGGGAAAGGAATTAGGATATCTAGCCTGATTTAGAGGTTCTAAATAAGGCAAAAACATGCAAAATAAAGGCTAAGTTTATGGGATCACTTTGGAATATCTTGCAGCATCTTTTACCCCATAAAAAACTAGCCCTTTTGGCCACTTTTACATGCCCTTTTTATCCTGGATGAATGACATAATTCTGAGGATCTATTTTTCCTCTCTTTTCATTCACTCTAATTAAAACCCTAGCCATGCTCTATATATATATGAAGTGTCCAGCAACGTTTGAGGGGTGTGTCGCACCTACCATTCATCCATTGAAGTTGTTGAAATTTTCAGAGTTCTTTCTCTCTTTGTTTTAAGTTTCAATGCTTATTTTAGATTGCTTTTTAGTTACTATGAACATGTGTAACTAAGTTTCTTTTTAGGTAGAGGTGAATTCAAAGCCATGATCATATGTTCTATATAAATTGATTACATCCAGTTATTATTTCATGAAACATGAATGCAATTTACTTTTATGCTTTATAGAAAACTTATTCTTGTATGTTTATTAAGGATGCATACCTAGTTTGTGTAAACACGAAAATTTTGTAATGAATGAGACGAGAACACATGTACAAAGTAAATTTGTATTGATTTGAATTTGTAGGTTACAATCTTTGAAATTTGATGTAGATGCATGATTGTTGATCCAAGGGTTGCAATGACTTGATCTCGAACGAACGGTTGAATGATTGTTTCAAGTTTTGAGCTTGAAACAAACGTGGGGATGGTCTTCACCTCAAGCTACGATAAAGAGTGTGGATGCAAGATTTCATTGCTTCAAGGGTCTTGGCGACTTGATCTTGAAACGAACGTTGCTACAAGTTTATAAGCTTGCAACAAAGTCTTGAAGGAATCGGCATGAGTGCTTGTTGATTCTTCAAGGAAGTGCTTCGACTTTGGTCGAGAGAAAGCTTCTGTTTTGGTTTAATGTTCTTCGAGGAGAGCTTTTGCAGCGTTTTAGTCTTCAAAAGTTTGGCAGAGGATCCTCTTTGTAGAGATTTTCCCACCCCAATGCTTGTGGGAGGACCTTGTATTTATAGGCTTCTCAAGGCTTGCCTTTGGGAGGATTTGGCTTTGATTGGTGTCCTAATTTGTCCATGAGAGAATTTAGGCATGTTTTGTGTATTAATTTTAGCCACTTTCCTTGCTTTAGCTGAATTTAAGAACCTTGTTGCCTATTTTTTTGAGCAATCTTCAATTCTTACTTGTTTTATGAAGATGCTTTAACTTTTTATTTTTTTCCAATTTTGAAAGATTTTGGACCTCCTTTGCCGAATTTAAAGGATGTTTCTTCTTTTAGCCGAATTTTGAGAATGTTTTATACTTCCCTTGCTTGATTTGTGCCACATGTCATTGATGATTTGTCCATTTGTGATAAGTCATATGCCACGTGGAGCTTTGTGATGCATTGTTTTATATGTAATGAAATTTACATGTCTACAAATGCCCCCACTTCAAGGCGCATTGCAGGCATGTGCTTGTCACATGTAGAAAACGTGTTTTGAAGTCCTGCAGTGTGAATGTTCTAACTCAAAGGTCGTTGAGACTTGATCTTAAATTAGTTTATTTCTTCAAGGGACGTAGAGGCATATTTCTTAAATTGCAATGATAAACTTCGTCAAGGGCCATCGAGGCATGTTTCTTGATCGAAGCATATCTTCAAGGGCCGTAAAGGCTTGGTCTTGAATTGAAGTGGTGAATTTCGTCAAGGGCCGGTGAGGCGTATTTCTTGACCGGATCATTTCTTCAAGGGCCGTTGAGGCTTGGTCTTGAAAGAAATAAAAACTTTTCTTCAAGGGCCGTAGAAGCTTGATCTTGAATGAAATGAATAAATCGGCAGGTACTTATTGTGCGTATTGATTTTCCATAATTTTTTACAAAATGCATTTGGCACATTCTGAACTTTTCCTTGTGGTTGTAGGAAAACAAACTTCTTTCCTTGTGGTTGTAGGAAAACAAACGTTTTTCCTTCCTTCTGTTAGGAATCCTCTTCAATTTTGGTAACAAAGGTGACTTCCTTCAAAATGTTGGAAAGCTTTGGCGATTTCCTTCAAGGTTTTTGGAAGATTTAATACTTATCCTTGGGCTAGTAGGATGTGCATTTTCACTTTCCTTTTTTTTTTTCTCTTTTCCCACGGCAAGGGGGAATTTTTTTTTTGTTTCTTGTTTTGATTTCCAATGGCATGAAGGAGAGATTTTTTTTTCCTTTCTTCTTTTGATTCCAAGGCAAGGAAGGAGTTTTTTTTTTTTTTTTTTTTCCTTGTTTTGATTTTCCACAACAAGGGAGGAGTCTTTCTTCTTTGTTTTGGTTTTCTACAGCAAGGGGGAAGTAGTTTTATTCCCCCTTTGATTCCCCGTGGCAAGGAGGTATCCTGCTTTCCTTTTTTTTTTTTTTTTTGTTTTGGGAAACATGTCATCTAACTTGCACGTCCAGTTTGAGGTTGAATTCTCTCCTGCAAAATTCTAAAAAAATATGAAAACCGTAGCTTTGTCTCTTATTTTTTTTCAGGCTTATATCGCATGCCACTAGGAAAAATTGGGAAAGCCTTCAACCTTGCATTTTCCTACAGCTACGCAATCCTGACCGGAAAGCGACTTCTGTGAGAATGATTTTGGAAACTGGAACGTTTGGCTTTAGGGAAAATTATGAAATTTGGATACAATGATCCTCATCCACTTAACTTCCTTCTTTAATTGGCCTTGCACCAAAACACTTTCGGAAAGTTAAATTATCACCAAAAACGTCTTACCTGCGCAGATTGGCTAAAACTTGCCATTTTTTCTTGGTGCATGACTTTTACAGTGTGGTGTAGTGCCTTTTTGGTCACGACTTTCCTCGGGGGGGTGACGTAATTGTGCCTCTTGCCGTTGCTTAGAGCTGTTCACTTTGTTTTTCTTGATCAAGCTTTGTGGCTGATTTATTTCATCGTTGCGACTTCATCAACATCATCCTTTGACGCTCACGAGGTTAGTCTTGCATGTCTTTTGGCAAAGATTTTTTTTTTTTTTTTTTTTTTGTTCTTTTCTTGCTGTGCCTTACTCTTGCTTATGTTGTTTTGTTTGTTTTGTTGCAGCTATGGTATTTTTCAAGTGTTTCAAGAACAATACCATCACCGTTCTCGCGAAGGAAGGTGATTCGCGAGATAGGGGGATGACGTTAAAGCTTTGTGCGCCGTTGATTGGACCTAAGGCACTTGTTCTTCCTGTAAAAGGTAATTCAATGCACATCAAGTCATTGTCTTCTGAAGTGTCTTATTTTGAAGAAGAAGGCATGTATGTCGAAGGTTCTTATTTTGAACCCTTCACATCATGTTCGTGATAATTCACCAGCTTTGTTTGAGCTTCTTGGTGATCGCATCCGTAGTGGAGCTGTGACTTGGAGTAGTGCCTTGTCGACTACTGGAGAAGCCACCTATGTTGAGTTTTACTGGGAATGGCTTGAAGATGTCTTGAGCCGATACAAAGATGCTCTTACCAATATGGGCCTTTATCACACTGTGTACGCATCTTTGTTTAGCTACGATCGTCATCCTTCCATCCTTCATGCGTTCTTCGAGCATTGGTGTTCAACACCCAACACACTTCACATAGCTCAAGGGGAGATGTCGATTTCACTTTGGGATCTCCATAAAATAGGAGGCTTGCCAATCCAAGGGAAATTTTATGACGAGCTTGTTCTTAGCGTAGAGGAGTTTTCTCATCGCAACAGCCGAGGATTGCCTACGAGTTGCTGCTATTTGTTTTGGGCGCATCATAAGCTTTCCCAAAAGGCTTAGGGTAAGTCAAGCGTAAAGATTTCTTTATGGATCCGATTTTGGTACTGGGATGCCATGAAGTACAAGAGGCTTTCGAAGAAAAATGGCCACAATAAGACAACCAGGCCGAAGGGAGACTCGGATCCGTCAGGTCTTATTGGTCCAGTTGGGCGCCGTATTCTTGCCAAGTTGAGAGCATTTGAGGATCTTGGCATAGCACCAGAGCACTTAGAAGAATCTTACCTAGCCGCTTTCTTAGCTTGTTGGCTTTGTAAGTTTGTTTTCCCTAAAGAGGACGCCAACCTTATTCATCCCGGAGTCTTCAAAGTTGCTAGCAAGATGGCTGCGGGTGAATCCTTTAGTCTTGCTATTCCGTCTTAGCCAACATTTACAACTTAAGTGTTGTTTCAAACTCAACGAGCACCAAAGATCATGTTGTAGTACTTCCCTACCACTATGTGTACGGTTGGTTGGGTGAGTACTTCGGCATACATTTTTCTTCGACGGTTTCTGATAAGCCAAGGCCTTCTTCACCAACTTCAGTCAAGCCGGGCCTTTGACAACGAAGTATTCTAGCATGCTTTGTGCGAAGAGTCTAACGATTCACAGGCGCAAGCATTATTTAGAAGTTGTAACAGCTTGAGGATGGACTACCTAGCAAGAGTTGGCTCGACACAGCAAGGCCTTATAGATGATTCACACCTTTGTTCTTCCGATTTGTCTTATCTTACAAGTCTTCACTCGAGGTATGTTTCTTTGCGGCAAGGAGACTGATGCATTGTTCAGCCATATAGCCCTCACCATTTTAGTAAGCAATTTGGTTTTGTCTAACTTGTGCCTGGCAAGCTGAAGGAAGTCACACAACCAATATCATTGTAAGCCGTGTATATGCAGTGGGAATCTTGTACCCGTCTATGCACAAATGCTTCCATCACCCTTTTGGCTAAGGACGAGTTTAAAAGCAAATTCGTGGCTTGTGCTTACGTAGGCTGGTGGTCAAAGGTGTACCATGGTGATTTGGGGACGACAAGTGTTACCAATTCTTCTTATTCACACAATGATACACCAATAGAGAGTTGTCATGCGGTTCCTACGCAGCTGGTGCTTCTTGATTGTGCGAGTGTAGCTCATCTGCATCCTGCAACTTTAGTTCCTCAATGCTTGTGCTCATCTTCTCACCATCCAGATGCTTATAATAAGGAAGGTGACGAAGTTGATTCGCATGAAGATGAGCTTGTTCTATGGCACAAGTTTTGAACAAGCGACCATGCGAAAGGGATTTGGATGATAGTGACTTAAATTTCCGTCACAAGAAGAAAAAAGTGCTTAAGCCTCCTCAGTTTGACTCAGCGAACATGGGTGTTCATTCTTAAATGGAGATGCTATTTATAGGTGATCTTCCTACGACCAAGGAGATTAGGGATCCGCCTGGTGCAGAGCTTATTCCAAATCCGCCAAGTTGCCTAAGCTTGTTGTGTGTAGGTGGAGGTGTGCAAGAGCCCGTCATCCGTCCAACACCTTTGCTGGCTAGCTCTAAGATCTTTGTGAGGGGGCCAAACCTTAATGGCACTGAGCAGCTTATCCATCGCAACAACCTTTATATGGCCATGGATATCAAAAGCTATATTGAGAAGGGGATTTCAAAGTGTCCGTTGGATGATCTTGCTTTGCTTGAGGAGGACTTATTGAAGCTTGTTTCTGCGATTGACTATCTTAACGTTGATTCTTCACTCTTGAAAGCCAAGATTGCCAAATTTATGGCTACCTCAACTGAGTATTCTTCCTTGCATGCTATTTCCTGAAGAAATTGAGTCCAGAGATTAGAGCTCAACAACTTACAACAATAAACTTATCAATTGCCTAAGCTCGGTCTTCTCAACAAGCTATTTTGAAAGGTGATCAAGTCACAGAGACTTCTTTGTCTTCTGTTGAGGCACAGTTAGAAGTGTTGGCGTGTGAACAAGAGCAGTTGAAAACCAAAGCATCATGACTTCAAGGTGTTCTCTCGGAGCAGGAAGCTACACTTTCCCATCATCAAGAGGAAATTTTACACCTAGAGCAAGAGAAGGGTGCGACCATGGAAGTGCCCACCTTGTCTTTTACTGATTTAAAGACTTTGAGGACTTTGGAAGGCTTGCTTGAAGATCGTCGCCATAGTTTTAGGGATATAGCTTTCAAGTAATGTCTTCTATTTTTATGCTTTAAGCCTTTTTTGCCTTTGCTCATTTTTGTAATAAGGCTTTGTAGCCAAATTTTTTTCCTTTAAAGAAATAAAGTATTCATATTTGAATTTGCTATTTATTCTTCAAAGTGTTTGTGTTTTGTTGGTGACATGACTGTACTTGAAATTTTTGAAGTTTCAAGTTGCCTACTTACCCTCGGTTGAGGAGGGATCAAGTCATGACGTAGTTCAAGGAATGATGGATTGTGGCGATTTTGGATGGTGATTTTTTTTTGTTTTGCTTTTTTTTTTGTTTTGTTTTATTTTGCCGTACACAGTTTATGCTCTTGCGGGCCCGGAGCGTTGGGTGTCACCATTTATGCTCGTGTGAACAAGAAGCATTATGCCGTGTGCAGTTTAAGTTCATGTAGACGATGAGGGTTGAGTGTTTGCCTTAGGGGTAGTAGCGCTTTAAGAATCTACCCTTGATGGGGCTGATCTTCAAGCCATCTTCTACCATGATTAAGTAAGTGCTGTTGGTGTAGACCTCTTGAATTACGTAAGGTTCATCCCACTTTGATGTGAACTTGTATTTTGTCTTGTGAGTTGTGATGAATGACCTTCGTAATGCCAAGACAAGATCTCCAATTTGGAAAGACCTTGGGCGAACATTTTTGTTGAACGCCTTGGATAGCTGTGCTTAGTAGCATTCTAAGTATTGAGCTTCGAGCCTCCTTTCATCAAGTGCTTCCAACTCTTGAAGTCACAGCTTTGCGTTTTCCTCTTTAGTCAAGCCTTCTTGTATAGCCATCCTTAGTGAGGGGATTTGATTTTCGAGTGGTAAAACAATTTCTATGCCATATACGAGAGAATAAGGCATTGCTTGGGCATGAGTCCTATGTGTCGTCCTATATGCCCAAAGTGCTTCACTTATTCTTTCATGTCAGTCTCGCTTTGTTCGGCCGATTACCTTCTTCAGAAGGTTATACAGTGTTTTGTTGAATGTTTTTACAAGATCGTTAGCTGGGCATGATACATAAAAGACTTATGCTACTTGAACTTGTATTTCTCGTAGAGCTCGTCCACAAGTCGGTTGAAGAACTATTTTCCGTTGTTAGTGATGATGTAGTGAGGCACACCATATCGATAGATGATATACTCTTTGATGAAATGGACGACAGTTTCCTTCTTGACTTCCCTTAGGGATACGACTTCAACCCACTTGGAGAAATAGTCTATTGCGGCTAGGATGTAGGCCTCTCCGACGGATGATTTTAGTGTAATTGGTCCTACAACATCTAATCCTCATGCATCAAATGGCTGTGAAGCAACCATAGGGTGTAATCGCTCATGTGGTTGATGTATGAAGTTGGCGTGAAATTGGTAGGCTTGGCATATTTTGGCGTGTTCCAGACAATCTTTCACCATACTTGGCCAATTGTAGCCCATCTTTTTGAGCTGGAAATGCAACTTTGGTCTAGACTAATGCGATCCGCATACGCCTGAGAGTGCTTCTTCCATGGCTTGATTAGCTTCTTCCTTACCTAGGCATCTTAGAAGTACTCCTTCAAAATAGCATTGATAAAGTGTTCCTTTGTAGTAGAGGAAACGGGGCGCTCGTCGATGTATTTCAATGCGGTGTCTAGGATCATTTGGAAGCTTTCCATGCTCTAAGTACTCGATCAGTGGCTGTTTCCACTCTTCAATGTCAATTGGAAGTACTGAGATGACATTTGTATCATCTAGTAGCATTTTAGTGACGGGCGGGATCACCCATCTTTGACAAATTGGCATGTCTACAACTTCATCATCTCTTAGTGCCATACTTGAGGCTAAGTTACCAAGAGCATCTGCCGTTTGATTTTTCTTTTCTTGGCACATGTTCTAATGTCATGGCCTAGAACTTTCGGAGCAGTTGAGTTGCTATCTACAAGTATGGGACGAAATCATCTTTCCTGACTTCATATTCAGTCAAGAGTTGATTAATTATGAACTTGGAGTCACTATATACTTCTAGCGTTGTGATTTCTATGTCAACTGGCATTTGGAGTCCGATAATTAGTGGTTGGTATTCAACGACATTTTTGGAGCATAGCTCACTTAGCCAGAAGGATAAGGGTAATATTTGTCTTTGTGGTGACATGAATACTACTCCTGCCTCTGTTCCGTTTGCTCCTGCAGATCCATCAAAGAACATTGTCCATGCCGGGAAGATGTCGACGTAGAACACCTCCTCGTCAGGCAAGTCATCTAAGATTTTCCAATTGGCTGAGATTGGTGATCAACAAGGAAGTCTGCTAGCGCTTGTCCCTTAATGGCTTTAGCTGGAATGTAGATGATATTGTATTGATTGAGAAGTAATGCCTATTTTGCTAGTCCCTCTATCAAAACTGGCTTGGACATGACGTATTTGATTGGGTCAGCTTTGGCAACCAAGTAGATGGTGTAAGCATACATGTAATGTCTAAGCTTTTGGACAGCACGGACTAAGGCAAGGCACATCTTCTCGATTGGGGTGTAGTTGAGTTTAACCCTAGTGCAGGTTCTGCTGAGGTAGCAGAGTACTATTTCCTTTTGGTCTTCATTTTCTTGCACTAAGAGTGCTCAAATAAAGTCATTTTGTGCAGCAGTGTACATGATGATCAGCTTTCCAGGCATGGGAGCTCCTAAAATAAGTGGGCTTGTTTGGTACCTTTTTATGCTTTCAAAGGCATTGCAGCAGGTGTCATCCCATATGAACGGAGTTTCCTTCTTGATGAGTTGATTGAAAGGTTAATAGCATTCAGCGAGGTTGAAGATGAAACGTCTGATGAAAGTGAGTCGTCCTTGTAGAATTTTCAGCTTGTGTAGATTCCTTGGCTCGGGCATGTTTTGAATGGCCTTAATCTTTGATTGGTCTACTTCAATGCCATGGTGCTTGACAATAAAGCCGACAAACTTCCCAGAGGTGACACTAAATGCACATTTTAACAGGTTCATATTCAGGTTGTAGTGTCGAAGTCTGTCGAACACCATTTGTAAATCCTTCAAGTGATCGGATCTCTTCTTGGTCTTGACAACTAGATCGTCTGCATAACATTCTACGTCTTTGTGCAGCATGTCGTTGAAGATCCTCTGCATTGCACGTTGATATGTAGCTCCAGCATTCTTCAAGTCCAAGGGCATTTACCTTGTAGCCCTTGTAACAGTATATACCTTTTGGAGTGCGGAAGGCTGTTAATTCCTCATTTTCGGGAACCATGCGGATTTGATTGTACCTAGAAGAGCTGTCGATGAATGACAACACCTTATAGCCAGTGGTTGTGTCCACCATGATTTCGATGATTGGTAAGGGAAAATCGTCCTTCGGGTAGGCATTGTTAAGGTCGTGAAAATCTACGCAAACACGTATTTGTCCAGATTTCTTAAGGACAATGACGATGTTAGAGATCTATTTAGGGTATTACACCTCTCGAATGAAGGCTGATTCGGTTAGCTTGTAAATCTCGACCTCAATTTGTGGGATGAGTTTGGATCGATAGCGTTTTTGAGTTTGCTTTATCGATTAGCTTGACTGCAAGGTGATGTAAAACAATGGTCGGGTCAAGGCCAGGCATTTCCTTGCAGGTCCAAGCAAAGACATCTTTGTACTTTAAGAGCAGTTGGTAGTACTCCTCGATCTCATTTGTGCTTAGTAGTGTACCTACGAAGATAGGCTTTGGCTCCTCCCTTGTGCCTAGGTTGAGCTCCTTAAGATCATCAATCATAGCTTGCCTTTCATCTTCAAGTTGTGGTGGTGCAGCAGTGACATCCTCCTCGGGAACTTCATCTTCCTTATCCTCTTGGATCGTGCTGTGGAAAACGTCTTGGACCTCCTTTTTAGTGTTGTCCACTTGGGCTTGTTGGCATGAAGATTAGACAATGTGGATGATGGTGCGCATCTTTACCTTCAATTGTCCTTTTGTGTCCATTTATACAGTTACTTAGCACTTTATCCTTGAAGGAATCAAGCTGCAAACGTTGTCTTTTTCTTCTGGGCCGTTGAGTTTTTCTTCCTTTGGTGTTGTCTTCCTCATTTTAAAAGTCTTCTTGGTCTCTACAAGTCTTTCCAAGGCAGATCATCACAGAGGAGAGCTAGCCGTGTTTCTTTGTTTCTTAGGTTTTGACAACCTTTCGAAGACAGAGCTTTGGGGTGTTAAGCCATTTGAAGACAGAAGTTCGTTCTTGACCTTCAATGCGATCAAGTGCCGAAATTCTGGGTTTTGAACGATTTAACCTATCAAATACTGATGTTCTGATAAGAGCACATTTTTGTGACATTGTTATCTTCTTTCTTTGCATTTACTTAGTTAATTTCCATTTATTTTGGTAATTTAAGTTATTTTCGTATTATTGTAGGTCCAGTTAGTAAAGATGACAATAAATAGCCAAATGGAGCAATTTGGAGCCGTTTTGGACTTGGATTGGATAACATGCGTCGATATCATATGGGCTAGATGTTTTTGGTGTTTAAATGGTACTAGAGAAATTAAAGTTGCGGCTTGGAAGGCAAGGGATTAGACATGAAAGAGGAATCCGAGTTAGAGAGGAACATTATCTTATCCTATCTTATCTTGTCTTATCCTATCCTATCTTATCCAACATTATCTTATCTTATCTCCAGGTACAAAGAGGAATCCTAATCACATTCCAACACTCTCTACCTGATTTCTGGAGTCCTAAAATAACTCAAAAACTCCAAAACCCTTTCCTCCTTGCATTCAACCATTTTCCCCTATATATATGAAATTCCTACAGAGATTTACATGTGACATGCCTACCATTCATCCATTAAGCTGCAGGAATTTTTAGAGTTCTTTCTATCTTTGTTTTAAGTTTCAATGTTTATTGTAGATTGCTTTTCAGTTGTGATGAACATGTGTAACTAAGTTTCTTTTTACCTAGAGGTGAATTCGAAGCCATGATTATATGTTCTATATACACTGATTAGATATAGTTATTGTTTCATAAAACATGAATGCAATTTACTTATCTGCTCAATAGAGAGTTTATTCTTGTATGTTTATTAAGGATGCATACTTAGTTTACATGTAGGGATTTGATGCAAGAATATAAGGAAATTTCACCTAATCGTTATGAACTTATATTTGTAAGTAGTAAAAGTCACTAGTCATGATTGAGTTAAGTAAATTCTCGGCAGGAGTATCATGCTTTTCATAGTTATGAATGCTTTGTCAATGTTTATGATTTTCACAGAACTTAATGATCTTTGAGATGTATCTCTTCATGCTTTTCGTGGTTAGGGAACTTGAGAAGAATAATTTGGTTGCGTCACTAAGTCCAATTCAATGAACTTAGGAAAATCTGAGAATTAATTAGTGCTATTCACAATTAATTTGGGGCATTGTCATTCATGGTTTATAGGAATAATAACTGGAAATCGATTTGTATGCTTATGATTCATGTGTGGAGAAGAATCTTTTAGCTATCCTTTCATCCATATTTCATTCACAACTTAATTTACTTCCTACAGTTTACTTTTGTTTTAGTTAAATTAGTCCAAAATCCCCCCAATCATTGTTTTGTTGTTAGTTTAACTTAGTTTTCAGTTTTTTAAGTTTAATTTGATGCTGCTGGCCTTCATCAGAAGTTACAATTCAATGAGCTTGAGGAAATTTAGAATGAGGCTTCTGAGAACGCCTGGATTTACAAGGAGAAAACAAAGGCTTTCCATGACAAGATGATCCGTAATAAGACATTTTTTGTTGGGCAGAAAGTGTTACTCTTCAACTCCCACCTTCGATTATTTTTAGGGGAGTTGTGTTCAAAATGGATTGGTCCTTTGGTAGTTACTAATATTTTTTCTCATCGTGCAGTCCAAATTCAAAGTTTAAAGACTCGAAACGAATTCAAAGTGAATGGACACCGATTGAAGCCTCACTACGAGTGTTTTGAGGAGCATGTTGTGGAGGATGTACCCCTCTATGTTGCAGGCCATAGTGGAGCTTAAATGGAGGTATAGTCCGACGGGAAGACATTAAAGCAAGCGCTTCTTGGGAGGCAACCCATGTGTTCAAATAAAGAGACATTGGAATTTCAAGCTCCTACAACCAAATTTGCTCTATTTTACCCTTCTCTCTGTTGTTTTTACTTTGTCATGATTGTCTTGTTTGCTAGTTTTCTTTTATTACTTTCTTGATTAAGTTTATTTTCGAAACATTGAGGACAATGTTTGGTTTAAGTGTTTGGGGGGGGGGGGGGGGGGGGAGGTAAACAGATTGCTTTTCATGACTTATCTTCGAATTTCACCACCTATCACTACTAATGCTGTTATTCATTGTTTTAATGTCTTTTATTGTGTGTCGTAAAAACAAAATTTTGAAAAAAAAATCGAAAATGCTTGAGAAAATACCAAAAAGAGTCGTTTTCTTGCTTGTTTGTGTCTTAGGGTACCTTCCAACAAAATGATAAGGATTTGGTTTTTAATTGCATGACTGTTAAAGAAAGTTACAAACATGGGTGGAAGTTTGATATGCTCCTTGATTAATACTTAGTTGTAGTTGTCATTTAGGAATTCACATGTAATCACAAAGAGAAAAAAAATCAGTTTTTGTAACGTGCTTGAAGGAAGAAACTCAAGCTAACGTTACAACCCTGTGAGACTTGAGCCTATTCTTTGTTTGGAGAGTTATTAATTTGTGATATTCTTGTTTTCTAAAGTCCTTGCATGATCTCAGTATCTCTTTGCTTGGTTGCTACTTAGAATGCTTTTTCATCATTTTAGTTCCAAATACTAGAACTTATGCCTGTTTCATTCAAAGCATAAAGTTGATTGCATAACAAATAACAAGATGAAGTTGTTTAGTTACCACCACAGTCAAAAACCCTTATCCCTTGCATATGTACTATAGGTTTAACCCCTTTGAGCCTTATTTAGCCTATTTCTTTGTTAGCCTGCATTATCCCTACCTAGCCTAGTATAGGAATATCCATACCCTTGTTCTTAAAGAATGGTGGAGCATGACTTGTCGGGAATTCCTTTTAATCTATGATTTGTAGAAAAACAAGTGTGGGGGAAGAATTTGTTCTTTTGAATCCAACGAAGTAGTGCGTATGTCACATCCTGACCCGGGCTCCACCACATCCCAAGCTCGACTTCGCCGTAGCACAATATTGTTAGCATTGGGCCCCGACCATGCCCTTAAGGTTTTGTTTCTAGGAACTCACACGAGCAGAGCATTCCCAGTAATTACATAATGGTTTCGTTTCTAGGTGAAACGCATTGCAAGGATCTTCGAAGGCCGCAAGGTGGGTTCGACCCGACGTCATGTTTTGTGAGTGGGCTTTTGTTTTCTATATACACGTATATATGCTTTATGATTTCCAGAAACTGGCTTTAAATGGATTTACATTTTTAAATGACATGTCAATTGTATTACATTTTAGTATATGCATTAGTACAGATATGCATATTATTGTATGACGATGCGGACCCCTAGGTAAGCTTCAGGTGAGTGCATATTGATGATAGTAATTGCAATGTGTATGGTTATGTTTAGATGCATTTAGTGCTCATTATCCTACACCCCGATGTTAGTGCTCCGCCTGAGGCCAAGGCTAGCCTTCACATGATCATTCACCTCCTACACCACACGCTCACCTTGAATAGAAGGCAAGTGCCAGCTTGTCGTATAGACCACATAGGTGGTTCTGACTTGTAGGTGACTTGCGATACTTTGCACAACCTTTACATGATTGTAGCACTTGAGCGTATCTATTTACACCTAGCCTGTCGTATAGACCACATTAGGTAGTTCCGACTCATGTGCAGGAATTGGTAAATGAGCTATAGACTTAGCCGTACAGGTCACGTTAGGTGACTCCGGCTGACATATCAATTTACATTGATTTATTTCACCTGGCTTACTTATTTCATTGCTGAGATACTTGACATGCATATACTTGGTCTTTCACTACGAGCTTGATTTCTACATACATATGTATTACTATTTTCTAGGAAATTATATGGGTATTACGGTGAGGGGTTATTATTTTTGGAAAGAGAAATGGTTTTAAAAAGCTTTGTTTTTGCCCACTTACGTTTTCTGTTTTTCGCTCCTCCAGGTTTTAGTAGCTGAGCTTTCGTATTGACAAGGATTCTTGGCATATCCTAGTATAGGTGGCTACCTATGATGGTATAATCCTTATCTTACCTTACTGTACTTTACTTATGCTTTGTAATCACGTGTGAAATGGGTTCATTCCCGTTAACAGTGCACTCTTATATTTCGGCACTTTTAGGTTTAAATTTATTCATATTTTCCACATCACTACATTTTATGGCTTCGTCACCTTCCAAGTGTTAGCTAGCACAGATCGATTCGGAGTCCTAGCGGACATTCCGGGTCAAGGTGTGTCAGCGTATGTTTCAAAGAAAAGAAAAAGAAACAGAAAAAAAAAAGAATAAAAACGTTGAAAAAAAAAAGTTGAGAAAAGAAAAAAAGAGGTTAAGAAAGAAGTGAGAATGAGTTCATAAGTGTTGGTTGCTGAAGAAGGGTCCAAAAATGTGAATCTGACCCTAAATTTGTACGAATCTCCCCTTTGTGTTTAAAGTTGGCTGTTGCAATCAAAAGTTGAATTCTAAGTGTTGATTTCATTACTTTGCTTACTATCACTTTAAGAACCTTTCTTTATCCTTAACCTTTGTTTGGTAGTCATTACCTTATCCCCATTACAACCCTTAGGCATTTATCTTGATTGTTATGTGATTCATATGTGGAGTTTGAAATTGGTACGAGCATATGAAATCCCTGGTTCTCAACTTCTAAGTAATGGCATTCCGTTCATGAGATCATATACATGTTTGTATTAATAATTCCATGAAGCTCCTTGTTTGTTATAACATATGTGAGTGCTAGTCTACATGTTTACATCAATCTTCTCACATATACTTAGTTTAGGGAGTATAGTCAGAAAATTTATGTGAAAATAGAGAGTATATCTGGTGAGGAATTGAGTGAATTCTCTAAGGCATGTTACTACATTCAAATATTGTTTTAATTGATTAAATACGGGCTAGTGAGTGGTTAATGCGGTTGAGTATAAGCTCAAGAGTAAGGATGGCTAAAATCTATATGAGTACTGATTTTTAAAACGTCATGTTTCATTGGAAATCCCCGAGGCAATTGTTGGAAGGTTTAGGTTTTGTTTTGTTTTCTGTGTTTTGCTCAGGGACGAGCAGAAGCTAAGTGTGGGGGAATTTGATAGGAGCATATTTATGTGACTTTGTTATCTTAATTCTTTGCATTTACTTAGTTAATTTCCATTTATTTTGGTAATTTAAGTTATTTTCGTATTATTGTAGGTCTAGTTGGTAAAGATGGCAATAAATAGCCAAATGGAGCAATTTGGAGCAGTTTTTGGACTTAGATTGGATAGCGTGCGTGGATAACATATGGGCTGGACGTTTTTGATGTTTAAATGATGCTAGATATGTGCTAAAATCCGGAGAAATTAAAGTTGAGGCTTGGAAGGCAAGGAATTAGACAAGAAAGAGGAATCCTAGTTGGAGAGGAACATTATCTTAACCTATCTTATCTTATCCAACATTATCTTATCTTATCTCTAGCTGCAAAGAAGAATCTTGATCACATTCCAACACTTTCTACCTGATTTTTAGAGTTGTAAAATAACTCAAAAATGCCAAAACCCTTTCCTCCTTGGATTCAGCCATTTTCCCCTATATATATGAAATTCCTACAGAGCTTTAGGTGTGCCATGCCTACCATTCATCCATTAAAGTTGCTGGAATTTTCAGAGTTCTTTCTATCTTTGTTTGAAGTTTCAATGTCTATTGTAGATTGCTTTTCAGTTACGATGAACATGTGTAACTAAGTTTCTTTTTGGCTAGAGATGAATTCGAAGCCATGATCATATGTTTTATATAAATTGATTACATCTAGTTATTGTTTCATAAAGCATGAATGCGATTTATTTATCTGCTTTATAGAGAACTTATTCTTGTATGTTTATTAAGGAAGCATACTTAGTTTACATGCAGGGATTTGATGCTAGAATATAAGGGAATTTCACCTAATCGTTATGAACTTATATTTGTAAGTAGTAAAAGTCATTAGTCATGATTAAGTTAAGTAAATTCTTGGCAAGAGTATCATGCTTTTCATAGTTTCGAATGATTTGTGAATGCTTATGATTTTCACAGAACTTAATGATCTTTGAGATGTATCTCTATCATGCTTTTCGTAGTTAGGGAACTTGAGAAGAATAATTTGGTTGTGTCGCTGAGTCCAATTCAATGAATTTTGGGAAAATCTGAGAATTAATTAGTGTTGTTCAAAGTTAATTTGGGGCATTGTCATTCATGGTTTATAGGAAGAATAACTAGAAGCCGATTTGTATGCATATGATTCATGTGTGGAGAAGAATCCTTTAGATATCATTTCATCCATATTTCATTCACAACTTAATTTACTTCCTGCAGTTTACTTTTATTTTAATTAAATTCATCCAAAAGCCCCCCAATCATTGTTTTGTTGTTAGTTTAACTTAGCTTTCAGTTTTATAAGTTTAATTTGTGTTGATTAGCATCCCTTCCAATCCCCGGAATAGAACGATCCCTACTTACTCATACTACGATTGCATAATTTATAGGGTTTAATTTGTGTGTTAGTTTCTACCACATCATGTTCGAGGGACGAATTTAGGCTCCTCTTGATGTTTTTCAACCCTTACACTGATGTGTTGAGTGCTAGCTTTTTTCGCTTTTCTTGAAATCTTCACAGGTGTATTTGGTGTGAAGCCAAGTCCAGCTTTGTTGCTGTCAACTTCGTAACCATGCTCCTTCAACCTCTTTTGAGTCTCGGTAAGGTCACGTTCTTTGTCATTGACGATGCTTGCATTTTTCTTTCCAAGATTTGAAGAGGAAGTGAAATCATACCTAGCCTTTGACATGAGTTTATAGGCGTTTGGGTGGAAGCCTTCTTCGGTTCTCTTGGTTGGAAGAAAGCTTGGTTTCGTCCCTTTTGGCAGGGGTTGTATGAAGCCTTGCAGTGGCTTTGATATTTTAGCATCGCCTAGCTGTGTCAGAGGTAAAATTGCATTTGCCTTGAGCAGCTTTATGTCATCCTTTTGCAGTTGTATGTCGGCTTTGCTTGTTTCAAATGGGGATTGCCCCCTTTTTCTTCTTGACATTGGGATGTATTGAAAGACGGGTGTGTTTGATCATTTTGAGGGCATGACATTCCCTTTGGTTATTGCAGGCTTAATAAACTCATCTTCGGTTTTGCTTCAAGATGGCATGGCTTCCCCTTCTTGCTCTTTAGGCACAGCTTGCCATTCTTTCTTTTTGGGTACGGCTTTGGCTGTGGACTTGATCTCTTTTGGAAGAGCTTCAGGCATCGTATCTTCATCCATGTAGAACTTGGCATTTGCGAAGTGTGATTCAGCTTTGGTGAATGGCTTTGTGTCATCTTGCATCACCTTCACTCCTTCTTGGTAATATTTTAAGCATTGGTGGAGGGTGGACGGCACCACTCCATTCTCATGGATCCAAGGCCTTCCCAAAAGCAAACAGTACGAAGTTCTCGCGTCAATCACATGGAATATCGCGGTTGACTTAAGTTCACCAATGGTCATCTCGACGCGGACCATGCCCATCGCCTTTTGTCTTCCTTGGTTGAAACCTTGGATTACCAAACAGCTTCAGGTCAATTCGCCCACCTTTATGCCCATTCTAGTCATTGTTTATTTTGGCATCATGTTTATGGCTGAACCACCATCCACAAGCATGCGGTTGACTTTGTGCTCCTTTACATACCCAGAGACGAAGAGAGAATGGTTGTGAGGCTTTGACCGTAGCAACAAGTCTTCGTCTGTGAAGGCGTAAGCATGTGGCCGAAGCTTTAAGCCTTTGTCCTTGCTTTTTTGCACTTCGTGGTCGTCAGGACTCACCAAGACCGTTATTAGTGCTCTTCGCATCTCCTTGGTCAATCGTAGCGCCTCCTCGATACTAAAGTATGACGCCAGGCTTTCTTTAGGCATGGGAGTTTTCTCTTCCTAGACAACTATAGCTTTACCATTTAAGGGCTCTTCTATCTCTAGTTCAACCATGTGACAGGTAGCGGTAATGCACTATTGGAAGAAATCTTTCAGGAAGTACTCTTCCTCCATAAGTTCCCCATCATACGTCGGCTTAGCAGCTTTTACGTTTTTCTTAGGCTTCCTATTATTATGGCGGTGGTGCTTTCTCACTTATTCCACTTTTGGTTTGACGGTTTGTGGTCTTGGCTTCCTTGTCTTCTTGTAGTCACCAGTGTCCACCCTTCTTCATCATCGGTAATTGCACTTTGGTCACTTGCCCCTAGGGATGATTGTGTAGAAAGTGCCATGTGGCTTGAGCATGGATGGGAATGAGCATGCATCACTTAGAGAGGCACAGGATCAAATGATCAAAAGATAATTCCAGTAGCGTGTGTTGTAGATGTGTTTTCAAGGTCAAGTTCAATTTGCCCTTGTTGTGCTAGCTTCATGATGAGCTCTTTAAGGACTAAGCATTTGGCAACAGGATGGCTCACGATACGATGGTATTTGCAGTACCTAGGATGGCTCTCTTTGGGATGCTTGCATTCAGGCAACTCGATCACTTTCTTCTTTAGCAAGTCGTCTAGCATTGCGGCCACGTCAAAGTCCAGAAAAGGGTAGGTCTTCTGCTTCACTCCTTTTTATCTCCTTCACTTTGTTCTTGGAAGAGATCTTGACGGTTGCAAAGGAGGTCTTGACTGGGGTAGTGTTGACAGCAAAAACTTCCTCGGCAGGTTTCTTGCCAGTCTTGTCTACCTTCGGAGTGAATACCTTGTACTTTTTTAAGTCTATGATTAGCTCCTTCTTCCCATGATTGGCAATGCTCAGCTTTATGTCTTGGGAACGAGTTGCCAAATCCTCAAATGTCCTTAGCTTTTTGCCTTGAAGGATGTAGTGTAATACCTAGTGCATGCCTTGAATACACATCTTAATGGCGGAAGTTTTAGAAAGTTGATCCTTGCAATCCAGACTTAATGAGTGCCGTCTGTTGATGTAGTCAACGACCAGTTCATATTTCCATTGCTTTGTACTTGTTAGCTCCAGCATGTTTATTGTGCAGCGCGTGTTGTAGAAGTGGTTGAGGAATCCCTTTCAAGATGGTCCTAGCTATTGATAGAATTGGGCTCGAGGTCGGTGTACCAATCAAAGGCGTTACTTTTCAGTGTGTACACAAATTGCTTGACGAGGTAGTCTCCCTCTGCTCCAGTGTTGTTGTTGCAAGTTTTGATGAAATGAGCAATATGTTGTTTGGGATTGCCTTTTCCATCAAATTGCATAAAATTTGGCGGCTGATAACCTCTTGGCATCCTCAAGGCGTCAATCTTCTTGGAGTAGTGATTTTTAACATGTCATGTTTCATTGGAAATCCCTGAGGCAATTGTTGGAAGGTTTAGGTTTTTGTTTTGTTTTCTTTGTTTTGCTCAGGGACTAGCAGAAGCTAAGTGTGGGGGAATTTGACAGGAGCATATTTATGCGACTTTGTTATCTTATTTCGTTGCATTTACTTAGTTAATTTTCATTTATTACAGTAATTTAAGTTATTTTTGTTTTATTTTAGGTCCAGTTGGTAAAGATGACAATAAATAGTCAAATGGAGCAATTTGGAGCAATTTTGGACTTGGATTGGATAGCATGCATGGATATTATATGTGGTAGACGTTTTTGGTGTTTAAAAGGTGTTAAACATGTGCTAAAATCTGGAGAAATTAAAGTTGAGGCTTGGAAGGCTAAGTTACAGGGATCACTTTGGAATATCTTACAGCTTCTTTTATCCCATGAAAACTTGTCTTTTAGCCACTTTTACATGCCCTTTTTATTCTGGACGAATTACACAACTCTGAGGATTAATTTTTCCTCTCTTTTCATTTACTCTAAAAAAAAACCCTAATCATGCCTTGTATATATATGAAGTGTCCTGCAACGTTTAAGGGGTGTGCTGCTCCTACCATTCATCCATTGAAGTTGTTGGAATTTTCAGAGTTCTTTCTCCCTTTGTTTTAATTTTCAATGTTTATTTTAGATTGCTTTTTAGTTATGATGAACATGTGTAACTAAGTTTCTTTTTAGCTAGAGGTGAATTCAAAGCCATCATCATATGTTCTATATAAATTGATTACATCCAATTATTGTTTCATAAAACATGAATGCGATTTACTTATCTGCTTTATGGAAAACTTATTCTTGTATGCTTATTAAGGATGCATACTTAGTTTGCATGCAAGGATTTGATGTTAGAATATAAGGGAATTTCACCTAATCATTATGAACTTATATTTGTAAGTAGTAAAAGTCACTAGTCGTGATTGAGTTAAGTAAATCCTTGGCAGGAGTATCATGCTTTTCATAGTTACGAATGTTTTGTCAATGCTTATGATTTTCACAAAACTTAATGATCTTTGAGATGTATCTCCATCATACTTTTCATAGTTAGGGAACTTGAGAAGAATAATTTGGTTGCATCGCTGAGTCCAATTCAATGAACTTAGAAAAATCAGAGAGTTAATCAGTGTTGTACACAGTTAATTTGGAGCATTGTCATTCATGGTTTATAGGAAGAATAACTAGAAATTGATCTGTATGCATATTATTCATGTGTGGAGAAGAATCCTTTAGCTACCCTTTCATCCATATTTCATTCACAACTTAATTTACTTGCTGCCATTTACTTTTGTTTTAATTAAATTCGTCCAAAATCCCCCAGTCATTGTTTTGTTGTTAGTCTAACTTAGTTTTTATTTTATAAGTTTGATTTGTGTTGATTAGCATCCCTTCTAATCCCCAGAATAGAACGATCCTTGCTTGTACTACGATTGCATAATATACAGGGTTTAATTTGTGTGTTAGTTTCTAACACATCAAAAGATCCTCAGAACGTTTTTGAACACCAGCATGCTTACACAACTGAGTGATCAAACAAGGATGAATGGTTGACCCTCTCTAATGAGTTCCAACACGTTTGGACCTAGATAGAATTGACATGAAAATCAGATAACCAAAAGATACATCACAGTGAGTGAACATGGCAAATAATACTTTGGCTGACTTAAGGGTGGGGTTACCATTATTCGACGTTCCTAAGACATGTCTACGGATAAAATCCGACCAAATCTTATAGAAAGGTTTGAGACGAGACTTTGACACCTGCCTTTCAACAATAGGAATAGACGGATCTACATAGGCCTCACGCTTGACTAACTGCAACACTATATTTTGATGATGGGAAAGCAAAATAGATCAAGTACAAGGACAACGCAAATGATAGATAGATCAAAAGCAACCATAACACCATGAACATAAACAGATCCACCCGACTCAGGAAAATTTGATGGAATGTTTAAGTAGAACTCTTGAACTATAGATAAATTGAAATTGGAAGGAGGAGAATTTACACTGTAAGTCAGTGGCGATCAACTAAGTCACCAGAACGAATAGCAACATCCAAGGAGAGATCATCCTAGATGATCCTTTGTTCAGACACTACCTTCCGAGCAGCCACTGTGCAGAAAACGTTTGTGGCTTGAGTGGATGAAAAGATGGTAAGTTGATCATCACTTGCAGCTCCAGAGGAATTCCTTGCAGTTTTTGATTGAGTAAAGCGACGAGGGGGCTGAGCATGGGCAGAAGCAGAGCTGCTGGCCATTTGTAAAGAAAATTTTCTGGCGAGGATGATGTGGTATAAACTAGCACACAAATTAAACCCTATAATTTAAACAATTGTAGTATGAGCAAGTAGGGATTGTTCTAGGTCAGGGATTAGGAGGAAAGCTAATCAACACAAATTAAACTTAAAAACTGAAAACTAAGCTAGACTAACACAAAATAAGAACTGAGGGGGATTTTTAACAAATTTTAACAAAAATAAAGTAAATTGCATCAAACGAATTAGGTCTTGTACGAGATATAGGTGAAAGGCTAGCTAGATTCTTCTCCACACATGGAACATATACAGATAAATCAATTTCCAACTATTCTTTCTGTAAACCATGAATTACAATGCCCCAAATTAATTGTGAATGCACTAATTAATTCTCAGACTTTCCTAAGTTCATTGAATTGGACTCAGCGATGCAACCAAATTATTCTTCTCAAGTTCCCTAACTATGAAAAGCATGATAGAGATACATCTTGAAGATCATTAAGTTCTATGAAAATCATAAACATTGACGAAGCATTCATAACCATGAAAAGCATGATACTCCTGCCAAGAATTTACTTAACTCAATCATGACTAATGACTTTTACTACTTATAAATATAAGTTCATAAAGATTAGGTGAAATTTCCTTATATTCTAGCATCAAATCCCTGCATGCAAACTAAGTTTGCATCCTTAATAACCATACAAGAATAAGTTATCTATAAAGCAGATAAGTAAATCACATTCATGTTTTACGAAATAATAACTAGAAGTAATCAATTCATACAAAACATATGATCATGACTTCGAATTCACCTCTAGCTAAAAAGAAATTTAGTTACACATGTTCATTATAATTGAAAAACAATCTAAAATAAACATTGAAACTAAATAAGGATAGAAAGAAATTTGAAAATCTCCAATGGCTTGATTGCAATATTGTGGCACAAGTCTTGGGTTTATCTCTGCACAGCCCAAGCTCTCCTTCTCTAATTGCAGATTACGGCACACTTGTATTCTCCCTTGAATGCTCCTAAAACCTGTGATACAATCCCGTGAATGTTGCAGCATAATTATGTTTATATAGGGTAGGGTTCGCCTGAAACCAAGTAGGACAGGGATTGAGTTGTTTGGATGGATTAGGACTCCTAGAATCAGATGGGAAGTATTTAGAATAGGATAAGCACTCATTTTGCAGCAGGAAAAAAGATGAGATAATGTTGGATAAAATGGGATAATGCTGGATAAGGTTATATAAGATAAGATAAGATTGGATAAAATAAGATAAGTTTGGATAAGGTTGGATAAGATAATGTATTTCCTTGTCTTCCAAGCTTCAACTTTGATTCCTCCAAATCTTAGCACATGTTTATCACAAGTTAAACACCAAAAACGTCCAGCCCATATGCTCTCCATGCATGCTATCCAATCCAAGTCCAAAACTGCTCCAAATTGCTCTATTTCACCATTTATTGTCATCTTTACCAATTGGACCTACAATAATATGAAAATAACTTAAATTACCAAAATAAATAGAAATTAACGAATAAATGCAAAGAAATAAGATAACAAAGTCACATAAATATGCTCCTATTAATTCCCCCACACTTAGCTCTTACTAGTCCCTGAGCAAAACAAAACCTAAACCTTCCAACAATTGCCTTAGGGATTTCCAATGAAACATGACATGTTAAAAATCACTACTCACATAGATTTTAGCCATCCTTACTCTTAAGTTTATACTCAACTGCAGTAACCATTCACTAGCTCGCATTTAATCAATTAAAACAATATTCGAATGTAGTAACATGACTTAGAGAAATCACTCAATTCTTCACCGGATATACTAAGTATATGTGAGAAGATTGATGTAATCATACAGACTAGCACTCACATATGTTATAACAAAGAAGGCACTTTCTGGAATTATTAATACAAACATATATATGATCACATGAATGGAATACCACTACTTAGAAGTGACAACCAGGGATTCCATATGCTCGTACCAATTTCAAACTCAACATATTGAAGAACATAACAATCAAGATAAAAGTCTAAGGGTTGTAATAGGGCTAAGGTATTGGCTAACAAAGAAAGGTTAAGGATAAACAATGGTTCTTAAAGTGATAGTAAGCAAAGTAATGAAATCAACACTTTAGAATTCAACTTTTGATTGCAGCACCCAACTTGAAACACAAAGGGGAGATTCATGCAACTTTAGGGTCATATTCACATTTTTGGACCCTTCTTCAACAACCATCACTGATGAACTCATTCTCACTTCTTTTCAACCTTTTTTTTTTCTTTTCTCAAGTTTTTTTTTTCCGTTATTTTTCTTTTTCTTTTCTTTGAAACGTACACACTACTTCATTGGATTCAAAAGAACAAATTCTTCCCCCACACTTGTTTTTCTGCAAATCGTAGATCAAAAGGAATTCCCAACAAGTCATGCTCCACTATTCTTTAATAACAAGGGTATGGATATTCCTATACTAGGCTAGGTAGGGATAATGCAAGCTAACAAAGAAAATAGGCCAAATAAGGCTTAAAGGGGTTTAAACCTACAATACATGTGCAAGTGATAAGGCTTTTTGGCTCTGGTGGTAACTAAACAACTTCATCTTGTTATTTGTTATGCAATCAATTTTATGCCTTGAATGAAATAGGCATGAGTTCTAGTATTTGGAACTAGATGAAAAAGCATTCTATGTAGCAACCAAGCAAAGAACTAATGTGTCACATCCCGGCCCAGGCGGAACCACTTCCCGGGCCCGACTTTACTGTAGCATGATATTGTCCCCTTTGGGCCCCGACCACGCCCTCACGGTTTTGTTTTTGGGAACTCACGAGAAACTTCCCAGTGGGTCACCCATCATGGGATTGCTCTAGCCCCCTTCTCGCTTAACTTCGAAGTTCCTACGGAACCCGAAGCTAGTGAGCTCCCAAAAAGCCTCGTGCTAGGTAGGGATGGGAATATACATATAAGGATCACTCCTTGGACAATGTGGGATCTTACAATCCACCCCCTTAGGGGCCCGACGTCCTCGTCGGCACACCACGGCCAGGGTTAAGCTTTAATACCAAATTGTCACATCCCGGCCCAGGGATGACCACTTCCCAGGCCCGTTCCACCATCGTAGCACGATATTGTCCACTTTGGGCCCCGACCATGCCCTCACGGTTTTGTTTCTGGGAACTCACACGAGAACTTCCTAATGGGTCACCTATCCTGGGAGTGCTCTTGTGCGCTACTAGCTTAACTTCGGAGTTACAACAGAACCCGAAGCCAGTGAGCTCCCAAAAGGCCTCATGCTAGCTAGCGATGGGAATATACATATAAGGATCACTCCCCTAGGCGATGTGGGATGTCACAATCCACCCCTTTTAGGGGCCCAACGTCCTCATTGGCACACCACGACCAGGGTTAAGCTCTGATACCAAATTGTCACATCTTGGCCCAGGCGGGACCACTTCCCGGGCTCGACTCTACCGTAGCACGATATTGTCCGCTTTGGGCCCCGACCATGCCCTCACGATTTTGTTTCTAGGAACTCACACGAGAACTTCCCAATGGGTCACCCATCCTGGGAATGCTCTCACGTGCTATTTGCTTAACTTCAGAGTTCCCATAGAACCTGAAGCCAGTGAGCTCCCAAAAGGCCTCGTGCTAGGTAGGGATGGGAATATACATATAAGGATCACTCTCCTAGGAAATATGCGATGTTACAATCCATTCCCCTTGGGGGCCCTGGGCGAATCACTTCCCGGGCCCGCTCCACCACCGTAGCATGATATTGTTCTCTTTGGGCCTCGACCATACCCTCACGGTTATGTTTCTGGGAACTCACACGAGAACTTCTCAATGGGTCACCCATCCTAGGAGTGCTCTCATGCGCTACTCGCTTAACTTTGAAGTTCCAATGGAACCCGAAGCCAGTGAGCTCCCAAAAGGCCTCGTGCTAGGTAGCGATGGGAATATACATATAAGGATCACTCCCCTGGGCGATGTGGGATGTCACATAATGAGATCATGCAATGACTTTAGAAAGCAAGAATATCACAGATTAATAACTCTCCAAACAAAGAATAGGCTCAAGTCTCACAGGGTTGTAGCGTTAGTTTGAGTTTCTGCCTTCAAGCATGTTACAAAAACTAATTATTTTCTCTTTGTGATTAAATGGGAATTCGTAAATGACAACTATAACTAAGTATTAACCAAAGAGCATATGAAACTTCCACCTATGTTTGTAACTTTCTTTAACAATCATTTATTAAAAACCAAATCCTCATCATTGTGTTGGAAGGTACCCTAAGACATAAACAAGCAACAAAAATGACTCTTTTCGGTATTTTCTCAAGCTTTTTTATTGTTTTTTTTATTTTTTCAAAATTTTTTTTGTGACACACAATTGACATTTTAAAACAGTAACAATATTAGCAATGATAGGTTGTGAAATTCAAAAATATGTCATGAAAAGCAATCTGTTTAACCCCCCCAACACTTAAACCAAACATTGTCCTCAATGTTTCAAAAATAAACTTAAACAAGAAAGCAATAAAAGATAACTGGCAAATAAGACAATCATGGCAAAGTAAAAACAATAAATAGAAGGGTAAAAGAGAGCAAATCTAGTTGTAGGAGCTGGAGATTCCATCGTCTCTTGATTCGAACACATGGGTTTCCTCCCACGAAGTGCTTGCTTTAACGTATTCCAGTCGGACAATACCTCCATTTAAGCTTCACTAGGGCCAATTGCATGGAGGGGTACATCTTCCACGACATGCTCCTCAAAACACTCATAGTAAGGCTTCAAACGGTGTCCATTCACTTTGAATTCATGTCCTTTCTTTAAACTTTGAATTTGGACCGCACCATAGGGAAATACATTAGTAACAACAAAAGGACCAATCCATTTAGAACGCAACTTACCTGGAAACAAATGAAGGTGAGAGTTGAAAAGTAACACTTTCTGCACTGCAGAAAACGTTTTACTTCGAATCATCTTGTCATGGGCAACCTTTGTTTTCTCTTTGTAAATGAGAGCGTTCTCATAAGCCTCATTCCGAATTTCCTCAAGCTCATTCAAGTGCAACTTCCTATGAAGTCCATTGACATCAATGTTCATGTTGAAAATCTTGACTACCCAATGTGCATGATGCTCCAACTCAACTGGAAGATGACATGGTTTCCCATAAATGAGTCGAAAATGAGACATTCTAATTGGTGTTTTGTAAGTAGTGTGATATGCCCACAATGCATCATTCAAACGCAAGCTCCAATCCTTTCGAGTTAGTCCAATTGTCTTCTCCAAGATTTGCTTGATTTCCCAGTTGGAAACTTCAGCTTGGCTACTTGTTTGGGGATGATAAGGTGTCGAAACCTTATGTGTGACATTATACTTCTTAAGTAGTGCCTCAATGGTCCAGTTACAAAAGTGAGAGCCACCATCACTTATAAGTACTCGTGGCATTCCAAACCTTGCAAATATGTTAGTTTTAATAAAATCTGCAACCACTTTGGACTCATTAGTACGGGTGTTTCTTGCTTCCACCCATTTTGAAACATAATCCACATCAAGTAAAATATAACTGAAATTATGTGTGGAAGGAAAATGACCCATAAAGTCAATGCCCCAAACATCAAAAATTTCAACATAAAGCATAGGGTTTTGCGACATTTGATCTTTGGAACCTATATTGCCCGTTCTTTGACAACGATCACACGTCATACAAAAAATTCTAGCATCTTTAAAAATAGTAGGCCAATAAAATCCACATTCTAGAACTTTAAGTGCTGTTCTTTGAGTGCCAAAGTGACCCCCATAAGCATAAGTGTGATAGAAAGTTAAAATGGAAGTAAATTCCGAATCATGCACACACCTACATATACTCTGATTAGGGCAATATAGTAGAATTTTATAGCTTAATTTCTCTGTATTCCACAATTCTGAATAAAAGGTACATACAATCCTTGTTACAAAAGGAAACAAAATAAAGGACACAATATCCTTCCTAAAACATGACTCTAATAATTACAAAATATTTACATTCCTTTTTTTCCTAAATATTTACTTATTCCAATACTCCCCCTCAAGTTGGAGCATAGATATTACTCATGCCCAACTTGACAAGTGAGTCATCGAACATCCTATTACACACGGCATGGGTAAGAATATCTGCAAGTTGTTCCTCTGAGTTGATAGGAGCATATTTATGCGACTTAGTTAGCCTGTTTTCTTGCATTTATGTTGTTAATTCCTAGTTATTTTAGTATTTTAAGCTATTTTCATGTGTTTGTAGGTCCAATTGACTAAAGTGGCAAGAAAGTGAAATTTGGAGCATTTTGGAGCAGTTTTGGGCTTGGAATGGGTAGCACTTGCTTAGAGCAAGGTGGATGGACGAAATTGAAGTTCAAGAAGGGCTAGGAATGTGCTAAAGAGTTGAAGAAATTAATTCAAGACTTGGAAGACAAGGAATCAACTACAAAGAAGGAAACATGAGTCAAACTACCTCATTTTGACTTAGTCAATCTTAATCTTTTCCTACTTAATTTCCAGCTGTTAAGGGGGATCCTAATTACATTAGGACACTTAAATATATCTTTCTAGAAGACCTTTCCTTCCTTGCCGCAAAAACCATTTTCCCTCATTTTCCTCTTCCTTGCCGTGCAAGGAAGTCCCTTTTCCTTCCTTGCTGCACCCTTCTTACCCTTTTCCTCTTAGGATTCTGATTTGTTACCCTTTTCTTGGAGGATTTGGAGTCTTAAATCTTTCCCAATTTAATTAATTAATGCCTAGCCCTTTCTCCCTTTATTTTTACATAATCTGCCGCACAAAAGGAACCCCCCCATCATTCATCATTGAACCATACAATCATTCAGCCATTCATCCATCCCACACTAGATTTCTCACCACCTATCCATAATACACCACAACCACATTGTGCCGTAACTTTTGAAGGAGAAAGGAGAGAATACCCCTTGGAGCCGTGCCTGCCATTTAAGATTGGATTGTTGGAACGTTTCTAGGTGTATTCAATCTTTTGTTTTCAATGTTTAATTTAAGTTTTCTTTGTTTAATTGCGAACATGAGGAGCAAAACTCATTTTGGCTAGAGGAGGCTTTGAAATCATGATTATATTTGCAATATGAATTGATTGCTTCCAGTTGTGATTCCATAAATCGTGAATGCAATTTACTTAACTGTTGGATTAAGAACTTATTCTTGTATGTTGATTGAGGGTGCACACTTAGTTTTCATGCATGAATTTGATGCTAGAATATAAGGGAGTTTCACATAATCGTTACGAACTTATGTTCACAAGTAGTGGAGGTTGCTAGTCACAATCGTGTTAAGTAAATTCCTGGCAGGAGTATCATGATGTTCATAATTACGAATGCTTTGTTAATACTTATGATATTCACAAAGCTTAATGATCTTTGATTGTATCTCTACTATGTTGTTCATGTAGGGAACTATTAAAGAATAATTTGGTTGCCGATGCGTATTCCATCCAATTCAATGATTTAAGGAAAATCAGAGGGTTAATTAATGCTGTTCACGGTTAATCTGGGACGTTGAGGTTCATGGTTAATTGGAAAAGCAACTGGAAATCAATTTGTATGCAAGTGTGTCATGTATGGAGAAGGACCCTCTAGTTAGCTTATCACCCATCAATTCATCCAATTTCGTGCCAAACTTGCTTAAGTCTTTAATTTACTTGTTTTTACTCTAAATTCGTCAAAACCCAATCCCCTTTACTTTGTTGTGTCAAATTAGTTAGAATCTGTCCAATTTGTGTTTTTAAGTGTTTTGAGTCAAAGTTAAGTTAGAATTCGTCCAAATCACCCTTTAGTGTCTAGATTGAGTCTATTTGATTATTTTGTGCTGTTCCGAGTCTTTTTAGCTTGTTTTGAGTACTTTGAGTCTAGTTAAGTGTTTTTAAGCCAAGTTTTTTGTTTTTGAGTTAGTTTTAAGTAGATTAGCAATCCCTCCTAATCCTCGGCCTAGAACAATCCCTACTTACATATATACTACAATTGTGAACAAGAAGGTTTAATTTGAGTGCTATTATATATCACACCACGAGTTCACAAACGGCATTGGCACAATCTTCTTCTCCAGCTTTTCTTTGATAAAATGTCTATCAGCCTCAACATGCTTAATCCTATCATGCTGTATTGGATTCTCAGCAATTTCTCTAGCGGACTTATTATCACAATACAACTTCTTTGCCTCCTTCAGTTTAAAACCGAGACTCCAAAGCAATTTTCGTACCCAAAGAATCTCACACACACCATGTGCCATACCCCTATACTCAGCTTTGGCAGAAGACTGTGATACCACATTCTGCTTCTTGCTCTGGCACGTAACCAAATTACCTCCAACAAATGTAAAATACCCAGATGTAGACCTTCTATCAGTCATATCACCTGCCCAATCAGCATCAGTAAATCCCTCAATCTTCATATGTCCATGACATTCATACAAAATTTCTTTACTCGAGGCAAACTTCAAATATGCCAAGATTCTCATTACCGCCGCCATATGATCCACACTAGGTGAGTGCATAAATCAATTTACCACAGTTACGGCATAGGTAATATCTAGACGAGTGTGAGACAAATAAATCAATCTCCCCACTAGTCTTTGATATCTACCTCTGTCAACCAGTTCTTGATTTGGATAAATCCCCAAATAATGTTTCTCTACGATGGGAGTGTCCACAGGTTTCATCCCAACATGCCTATTTCTTTTAATAAATCTAGAACATATTTATGTTGAGACAAGAAAATACCTCTAGATGACCGAGCGACTTCCATGCCAAGAAAATATTTCAAATCTTCCAAATTCTTCATCTCGAACTCGGCTACAAGGTTTTGTTCTAACTTCATCGTCTCTTCAGAATCATCACCTGTTATTATCATGTCATCCACATAAATAATTAAGGCCATCACTTTACCACTTCTCCACTTCACAAATAATGTATGATCCGAGTGACTTTGATAATACCCAATTAGCCTCATAACTTGAGTAAATCTACCAAACCATGCACAAGGTGATTGCTTAAGTCCGTAAAGTGACTTTCGCAACCTACATACTCCGGTGTTCCCTCCGGCATTGTACCCCAAAGGAAAATCCATGTATACCTCTTCTCCAAGTACCTATGAAGAAAAGCATTTTTCACATCAAACTGTTTCAGTGGCCAATTCAAATCTGCAGCTAAAGAAATCAGAACTCGTACTATATTCATCTTCCCTACTGGAGAAAAAGTTTCTTGATAATCAACACCATAAGTTTCAGTATAACCTTTTGCTACTAACCTTACTTTATACCTGTCTACCAATCCGTCTGCCTTGTACTTGATCGTAAAAACCCATTTACACCCAACCGGTTTCTTGCCTTTAGGTGGCTCCGTTACCTCTCATGTATCATTCTTGTGTAATGCCATCATTTCTTCATCCATTGCAGCAGCCCATTTAGGATCCTTCAAGGCCTCCTCAACTCGAGTTGGTGCTTGGATTGCTTCTACATTATTTACCCAAGCGTGACATTTCGATGCAAGGTTCTTACATGACACATAATTTGCTATTGGATACTTTACTTTTCCTTCAAGTGAAAACCTGTCAGGAGGAACACCACGATTTTGCCTTGGCGACAACTTCTACGTACTTACATCATTATTTGGATTAGTTACATGAGTATCAGTATTACTTAGCTCAGGGATATTCAAAGTAGGCACATTGGGTGGCACTATGAGCTAGAGAAAAAGGGTGATGTGGGTTCTACAGGTGACACTTCTTCCCCTGAAGTACTTGGTTCGGCAGTAGGCTGCTAGACTGTTATAGCTTCCTTGACAGGACCTTGCCTAAAGCCTGCACTTGTCTTGGCAGGCAGCAGTTGAAGGCCCATATCATTCTCGACAGTTTCTTGCCGAAAGACTAGTGTCCCATTTTCATCCTTATTGTCAAGACATGTTCCCCCTGAACTACATATCACATCATCTAGTACCTCTAATCACCCAAGATCAACTTGATCACCACTAGTGTTCTCTCCCTCGTGATTTGAAGGTGATGGAATCAAAGAATAAAAATACTCTGATTCAGAAAAAGTAACATCCATAGTCACACATATATATGTTGAGTTTCAAGATGATAACACTTATACCCTTTCTGTTAGGAGGCAAACCCAACAAAAACGCACCGAAGGGCACATGGATCCAATTTGCTACGATGAATCTTGTGAATATGAACATATGTTATACATCCAAACACACGAGGAGTAAGGGTATTAGTGGATACTACAGGAACATGTTCCATCAATACTTGAAGAGGTGCACAGAATTCTACAACCTGAGATGGCATACAGTTAATCACATACACAGCATAGGTAACGGCTTCAGGCCAAAAACGTTTAGGCATGGACGCACCAATAAGCAAGGCACGAACAGTTTCCAAAATATGAAGATTATTTCTTTCAGCAACCCCATTCTGTTGCGGAGTATGCGGACAGGTAGTTTGATGAATAATTCCATGATCTTGTAGAAACCGGGATAACTCAGAAGCTATGTACTCTCCACCATTGTCAGAACGCAAAACTTTAATATTAGTGGAATACTGAGTTTTAACCATCTGTTGAAACAGATGAAACACATCACAAACCTCACTTTTATTTTTCAACATATACAACCACATCATACGAGTGCAATCATCCACAAAAGTAACAAACCACCTAATTTCCGAAGTAGTACTAACAGGGGAAGGCCCCCACACATCAGAGTGTACTAGTGCATATAGAGAAGATCTTCTATTCATACTTGGAGGGAATGAAGCACGATAACTTTTGGCTAAAATACATACTTCACATTTCAATTTTGAGTCTTCAATACCACTAAACAAGTCAGGTAATATATGTTTCAAATAACCAAACGATGATGCAATAACAATACCTTCTGTAGATTACTATTACATGACCAATGAACCAAATGAGCTCTTCTAGGAACCACATCATCCACATAATATAGCCCTTCTTTCATAGTGCCACACCCAATGATCTCCTTTGTCTGAATATCCTGAAGTAAGCAAAATGAAGGATACATTACTATAATACAATCTAACTGTTCAATGACATAAGGCATAGACAATAAGTGATGAGACAATGACGGAACCAATAAACAATTATGTAAGGGAAGAGAAGGTGTAAGAGGCACTGTTCCTGCTCTAACAATAGCAGCAGTAATATCATTGGCAGTTACCACACACTTTCTGTAAGGTTCTTTCATGGATTGAAACAAAGTTCTGCCATACATCATATGATCTGTTGCACAGCAGTCTTTACACACTGCACAAAATAGCAAGTACGCACAATACTTGTACACAACAAACTACGCAATTGCAGCCATCAGTTGCAGGCAACCACACGACACAATACTGCAATTCCAGTAATAAACACGCTGATCCATAAACAGAAATAACTAGCACAAACTGTAGCCCACAATATAAGATAACAATTCACATGCCGCAAGAGCAGCAAATCCCCCTTTTCTTTTTCTTGCTTTGGTCAATAGATTTACATGCTGCAATCAGGCAGCAAGAAGCATCAAATCCCCTTTTATTTTTTTTAATCAAAACAGCAGCCAAATCACTGTATAAAAAAATCCAAAGGCAATTATCTAAGGATAATTACCCTCTGTGCACACAGCAACCATAACTGTTTACCGGGAACAGTGCAGTTGCAGATTGCAACACAACATTACAAGGCAGCAGCAGAAATCTACGTCTATAGCTCTTACACAGGCATAATCACAGCAATTGCGAACCGCGATTACAAGCAGCAGCAATTCTAGAACAAACACACCAATACACGGCATAATTGCAAAAGCACTGCACCACACACGGCAGCAGCAAGGTCACACTGCTGCAAATCCAATATACATGGCCCGACCGATTTCTGCAACAAACAGCGCAGGAACAAGTCGACCGAACACAGCTGCGAAAGAGAATATTGTTTTACAGTTTATAGGGTTATGGGAAACTTGGCTCTGATGCCAAATAGAATTTTATGGCTTAATTTCTCTCTATTCCACAATTCTGAATAAAAGTTATATACAATCCTTATTACAAAAGGAAACAAAATAAAGGACACAATATCCTTCCTAAAATATGACTCTAATAATTACAAAATATTTACATTCTTTTTTTTCCTAAATATTGACTTATTCCAATAAATATTTCCACAAATAAGGGTCATCGCACACATAAAATTGAGCCTATTTTTTAAGTTTATCATGTTGGTGCCTATTTATGGTGCTTGGAACTTGTTTAGACACAATATAATTCACAATATTAGCATATCATGGCTGACTTACCTTCATGGTCAACAGCTATGCATCTGGGAATGCCTCAGGAATGGGTAGAAAGTCTTCTTCATGTACCAAATGACTCAAATGGCCAGATACTACATTCTTGCTTCCTTTTTTGTCTCGGATTTCCATGTCAAACTCTTGGAGAAGAAGCATCCAGTGAATAAGCCTTGGCTTGGCTTATTTCTTCGTAAGTAAGTACTTCAAAGCTGCGTGGTCAGAGTAAATTATCACTTTAGTTCTAAGTAAATAAGAACGAAACTTATCTAAAGCAAAACAAA
Organism: Pyrus communis; assembly: GCF_041283825.1. Lineage (NCBI taxonomy): Eukaryota > Viridiplantae > Streptophyta > Magnoliopsida > Rosales > Rosaceae > Pyrus > Pyrus communis. Next base: position 18,053,604 of record NC_142565.1, read on the forward strand.
ACAGCAAGGAGTTCTATTTCAGTGGTGGAGTAATTCAATTGCGCATCGTTCAAGGTCCGGGAAACGTAGTAGATGACATGTGGCTTTTTGTCCTTCCGTTGTCCCAAAACAGCCCCTAAAGCATAATCTGAAGCGTCACACATAAGCTCAAACAGAAGACTCCAATCTAGTGGAACAATGATGGGTGCTGACGTTAGCATCTCTTTAAGGTGATTGAATGCCTTCTCACATTCTTCATCAAATACAAACGACACATCCTTTTGTAGTAGTCGGCACAAGTGTGTTGAAATCTTTGAGAAATCCTTGATAAAATGCCTATAGAATCCTGTATGTCTAAGGAAAGAACGAACCTCTCTCACCGAAGTGGGAGAGGGTAAGTAGCATACAAGATCTATCTTTGATTTATCAACTTCAATTCCCTTTTCTGAAGCAATATGACCTAGAACTATGCCTTGTTTTACCATGAAGTGACATTTTCCCAAATTCAAAACAAGGTTAGTTTCAATATCAACATGAGATTATTTAAACAACCATCAAAAGAGTCACCAAAGACATTAAAATCATCCATGAAAACTTCAATAATCTTCTCAACAAAATTTGAAAAGATACTTACCATGCATCATTGAAAATGGTTGGTGCATTACATAAACCAAATGGCATTTGACGATAAGTAAAAGTACCAAATGGACAAGTAAAACTAGTTTTTTTCTTAATCATCTGGAGTTATAACAATCTAATTATATCCCGAATAACCATCAAGAAAGCAATAAAAAGAATGACCGGCTAACCTTTCAAGCATTTGATCAATGAACGGCAAAGGAAAGTGACCTTTCCTTGTGGTGGCATTGAGCTTCCTATAATCATTGCAAACTCTCCAACCTGTTTGTATACGAGTAGGGACAAGTTTATTCTCTTCATTTTTCACCACAGTGACCCCAAATTTCTTTGGAACTACTTGAACCGGTGAAACCTAACGATTATCCAAAATTGGATAAATAACTCCATAATTAAGAAGCTTGATAATCTCATTTTTCACAACTTCCATTATCGAAGGGTTGAGTCGGCACTGAGCCTCTCGAGTTGGTTTAGCCCCTTCCTCTAGAAGTATGCGATGCATGCATGTTGTAGGAGTAATTCCCTTAATGTCGGCCAAAGTTCATCCAATGGCTGTTTTGTACTCTTTCAACACCTGAACCAATTTCTCCTCCTCTATTGCCGTGAATGATAAAGAGACTATGACTGGCAATGTCTCTTTATCTCCTAAAAAGAGATACTTCAAATGATTCGGCAATGGTTTAAGCTCAAGAGTGGGTGCCTAAATCACTGAAGGTAACAACTTGTTAGTAGAAACGGATATTGGAATTGGGATTGGAGGCTTACCAACATGTTGCAGCAAAGACTCAAGGGCAGCCACCATCTCGCCAGTTGCTGCATGACTGGGCTCCTCCATATTGATTTTGGGTCCAATTCCTTTAGCAATAGTTGTTTCAAGGGCATCCCTATCTAGGGATTCAAGAAATTCCTGCGCCAAGGAGTCCAAAACATCAATAGAGAAACAAGAATGATCATCAATAGGATACCTTATAACTTCAGAAATATTAAAATCAATGACATCTCCATCAAATTCCATTGTTAACGTTCCCTTGAACACATCTTTCTTGCTTCGGGCTATTTTCATGAAATGTCTTCCAAGTAAGATTGGCAAAGGTGTAGAATGGGCCGAATCTTCCATCTCAAGTACATAAAAATCTACTGGAAATATCAAGTGGTCAACCTACACCAAAACATCTTCCAAAACTCCTTTCGGATATGCATTAGAACGATCAGCTAATTGAATAATAACACCATCATTTTTAAGCTCTCCTAGATTCATAGATGCATAGATAGAGTAAGGCATGATGTTAATGGAAGCACCTAAATCTAACATAGCATGTTCAAACTTGGTATTACCAACAGCACAAGGGATTGTGAAACTACCTGGATCTTTGCATTTAGGTGGCAGTTTTCTTTGCAAAACTGCAGAAACATTCTCACTTACCACTTCCTTGTTCAAAATTCTTCTTCTTGTTATACAAAGCTCTTTTAAGAATTTAGCATACCTTGGAACTTGCTTTATTGCATCAAGAAGTGGGATATTGATTTGTACTTTCCGAAAGGTTTCTAAGATGTCCTTTTCATTCTCTTCTTTCTTATATTGCATAAACCTACAAGGGAAGGCACATTTGGTGGAAAAAGGTTAGAATGAGCTAAATTTGAAACAACCTTACCTGAGTTTGGTGGTGTAGGAGCTTTGGGAGGCTACGGTAAGGGTTGTTCATCCCTTGCCGTGGCCTTGTCCACTTCTTCTTCTTCGAGCAGCATCTTTTTGTCCTTTTTTGGCTTTGTTTGGACATTTTGGAATTGATTCCAAACTTTTTACCACTTTTGAAGGTGATAGCTTTAGCCATTTCAAAAACTCTTTTTAGATTGACAATGGTTGAACTAGGTAGTTTCCCTTCTTCTCTTATTTGTCCCATGAATTCCGCCATTTACCCCATTTGCTTTTGCACTTCGGCCACCTCCTTGGCTTGATTTTGTAAACCCTGAGTCAAAGAGGTTAGTACTTCAAGAATTTTATCATTACACAAAGATGAACCTGAATTTTGTTGGGCAGATTATGGTGGAAGTTGTGGTGGTGCGAATGGCCTTTGATAGAGCTTGGAAGTGGCTGTCTATATCCACCTTGTTGTTGAGTTTGTTGAGCCTCCCTCCACTTCATATTTGGGTGATCTCTCCAGCCCGGATTGTAGGTGTTTGAAAACGGGTCATACCTAGGTTGATTTTGGCCTCGATAACATATGGTATTAGCATTTTCCTATCCCCTATTCTCTATTAATTGAGGGCATTGATTCGTGAGGTATCTTTGCATAGAGCACACGCCACAAGCAGCTGCATTTTGCACTTTGGATCCTTCAACAACCTGTGAAATAAGAGTAGAGAGATTAGCCATTTGAGTTTGAAGTTCTGAAATAGCACTTACCTCATTAACTTGACTTTGCCGTGTGTGGTCTCTTCCTCCAACTCCTTCGTATTGTTGTGCATTCAAGGCTCGGTTAGCTATTAAGATCTTCACTACCACTAGTGTTTTGTCAACCAAAGCACCTCCCACTGAAGTATCAAGCATTTGTCTCTCAAGTGGATGTAGTCCTTCATAGAAATATTGAATTAAAAGATCTTCCTTCATTTGATGTTGTGGGCAGGATGCAACTAAAGTCTTGAAACGCTCATAATACGGTGGAAAGGATTCTCCCAGGCCTTGTTGAATTCCACTAATTCTCTTCCTCAAAAGAATGACTCTTGAAGTTGGGAAGAATTTCTCTAAGAATGTCTTCTTCATTCTCCCAGGCCTTCTTTCCCAAGAAGTGACGGTTCCGGGTGCTAATTTAAAGAGCCAATCTTTAACCTTGTCCATAAGAGAGAATGGAAAGGCTTTCATCTTCAAAATATTCTCATCCATATTAATGGGTGTCATACTCGAGCATACTACTTCAAATTCCTTAAGATGCTTGTTTGGATCTTCCATGGACAGCCCATGGTATTTGGGAATGTGATGTAGCAAACTAGACTTCAATTCGAACTCATCAGTTTTGCCTTGAACTGCCGCAAGATATGGAATGCAAATAGGCATGGCATTTTCCAATCCCGAGGCTGAAAGTTTCTTGATTGTTCGATTGTCAATAGCTATATTCCGATTCCGTTTCAGTTTCAGCTTCAACTTCGGATTAGGAACTAGAACTAGGTGGATTGAATTTTGGCTGCTTCCTTTTCCTTCTCAAAGTTCGTTCAAAATCATCAACAAATTCCAATACATGCTCACGAATAGGTTGAGAGCTTCGAGTCATAAACTAGTACCTAAAACAAAGAAAACTAAACTAAACTAAACTAAATTATAAACATAAAAAAATTAAAAAATTAAAAAATAAATTAAAAAAAAAAGTACGAACTGAAACAAAGGGGAAAATTAGCAATTTTGCTAATCCCCAACAATGGCGCCAAAATTTGATGTGTTACAAACTAGCACACAAATTAAACCCTATAATTTAGACAATTGTAGTATGAGCAAGTTGTGATCGTTCTAGGCCGGGGATTAGGAGGGATGCTAATCAACACAAATTAAACTTAAAAACTGAAAATTAAGCTAGACTAACACAAAATAAGAACTGAGGGGTATTTTTGACGAATTTTAACAAAAATAAACTAAATTGCAGCAAACGAATAAGGTCTTGTACGAGATATAGGTGAAAGGCTAGCTAGAGGATTCTTCTCCACACATGAAACATATGCACATAAATCGATTTCCAGTTATTCTTTCTATAAACCATGAATGACGATGCCCTAAATTAATTGTGAATGCACTAATTAATTCTCAGACTTTCCTAAGTTCATTGAATTAGACTCAACGACGCAACCAAATTATTCTTCTCAAGTTCCCTAACTATGAAAAGCATGATAGAGATATATCTTGAAGATCATTAAGTTCTAAGAAAATCATAAGCAGTGACAAAGCATTCGTAACTATCAAAAGCATGATACTCCTACCAAGAATTTACTTAACTCAATCATGACTAGTGACTTTTACTACTTATAAATATAAGTTCATAACGATTAGGTGAAATTCCCTTATATTCTAGCATCAAATCCCTGCATGCAAACTAAGTATGCATCCTTAATAAACATACAAGAATAAGTTATCTATAAAGTAAATAAGTAAATCACATTCATGTTTTATGAAACAATAACTGGATGTAATGAATTCATATAAAACTTATGATCATGGCTTCAAATTCGCCTCTAGCTAACAAGAAATTTAGTTACACATGTTCATCATAATTGAAAAACAATCTAAAATAAACATTGAAACTAAATAAGGATAGAAAGAACTCTGAAAATCTCCAATGGCTTGATTGCAATATTACGGCACAAGTCTTAGGTTTATCTCTGCACGGCCCAAGCTCTCCTTCTCCAATTGCAGATTGCGGCACACTTGTATTCTCCCTTGAATGCTCCTAAAACCTGCAATACAACCCCGTGAATGATGCGGCACAATTAAGTTTATATAGGGTAGGGTTTAGCTGAAACCAAGGAGGAAAGGTATTGAGTTGTTTAGATGGATTAGGACACCTAGAATCAAATGGGAAGTATTTAGAATAGGATAAGGACTCCTTTTGCAGCAGGAAAGAAGATGAGATAATGTTGGATAAAATGGGATAATGTTGGATAAGGTTATATAAGATAAGATAAGATTGGATAAGATGAGATAAGTTTGGATAGGGTTGGATAAGATAATGTATTTCCTTGTCTTCCAAGTTTCAACTTTGATTCCTCCAGATCTTAGCACATATTTAGCACATGTTAAATACCAAAAACGTCCAGCACATATGCTCTCCACGCGTGCTATCCAATCCAAGTCCAAAACTGCTCCAAATTGCTCCATTTGGCCATTTATTGTCATCTTTACCAATTGGACCTATAATAATACGAAAATAACATAAATTACCAAAACAAATATAAATTAACGAAGCAAATGCAACGAAATAAGATAACAAAGTTGCATAAATATGCTCCTTTCAGAGAGAGTTTGAGAAAGGAAGGAAAGGGAACTTAAAGCAAACGACACAAAATGAAGAGGTTAAAAACCTAGCTGGGTAAGAGAAGGTTAAAACCTAGGACACTGTGAAGAAATTTAAGTCGTGCGATGAAAAACCAATGGATGAGGTGCACCTAGTTTAAAACAGATGGTGTAAAGACTAGAATACCCTTAATGAACCTCACATTTCTAATTAGACAGCGTGACTAGTTGATAGGAGCATATTCATGCGACTTAAATGGCTTGTTCTCGTGCATTTACGATATGTTTCTCTAGTTATTTTAGTCCTTTATGCTTCTTTTGTGTGTTTTCAGGTTCTAAGGGCAAGGTATGCAAAAGGATGCCTTTTGGAGCCTTTTGGAGCAAATTAGAGATTGGAATGGATATCATATGCTTGGAGCCAAAAGGATGGACGAAATTGAAGACTTGAAGTAGGAAAGTTAAATCCTAAAAAGACCTCATGTTTGAGCATCATTGAAAACTCCTACGCATTTTAGAACACAAAAACAACATTCCTAGCAACCTTAGGACATTGTCGTGTGTTTCCTTGTGTCTCCCTTCCTTGCCATGCAAGGAAGGGCTTTGTTCCCTATTTTAAATACTTAAACACTACCATTTATCATTCACCACATATCATTCACCACTTATCATATCATACATTCATTTATCACTTATCATAATCATTCACTTATCACTTAACATATCATACACTTATCACTTATCACTCATAATCACCTACAACATCCACCTACTTCACCTACAACATCCACCTACTTCACCTATAACATCCACCTACTTCACCTACAACATCCACCTACTTCACCTACAACATCCACCTACTTCACCTACAAATGACATAGCCATATGTTCCCTCCACTACTCCTATAAATACCCTTGCATTCATTCATTCAAAAACATCTCATTCACAACACAACACCCCTCAAACACTTCCATTATTCCCTAGCCGTGAGCTTCCCATCTTCCCCTTAGAATCCAAACCGTGAGTCCCCCTTCCACCATTCCTCATCCATTTCCATAATTCCCCAAACCTCACCTTAGACCTTGTGCTACAACAACGAGGAAGATAAGAGGGCCTAAACGTTCATACAATTCAAGTTTGAGTTGTTGGAATGTTTAGGTGTTTCTTTGATTTCAAAGTTTAAATTCAATTCTCTTTGTTTTGTACGTATGAGGAATGGAAGAGAAGAGTGCCTAAACGTTCATACAATTCAAGTTTGAGTTGTTGGAATGTTTAGGTGTTTCTTTGATTTCAAAGTTATGAGGAACTAAACCCCCTTTAGCTAGGGGGTGATTCGAAACTATGTTTATTACTTGCAATATGAATTGATTAACTTTCGTTGGAATTTCATAAGTTGTGGATTCAATTTGTTTAACCGTTTGATTGATAACTTATTTATGTATGTTTATTAAGAATGCGCGCTTAATTTTCATGCATGAATATGACGCTAGAATATAAGTGAGTTTCACCTAATCGTTATGAACTTATATTCACAAGTAGTGGAGGTTGCTTATAAACAATCGCGTTAAATGAATTCTTGGCACTAGTTTCATGCTCATCATAATAACGAATGCCTCGTCAACACTTATAGTTTTCATAATGCTTAATGATCTTTGATTGTATCTTTATTGTGCTGTTCACGTAAAGGACTTTTGGAGAATGTTGTGAATTGCGTTGCGCTAACCCATCCAATTCATTAACTTAAGGAAAACTTGACGGTTAATTTAAGCGGACCTAATTAACCCGGAGTATTGAGTTTCATAATTTATCGAAAGACCAACTGAGAATCAATCTTGTATGCAAGTGTAATATGTGTGGAGAAGAACCCCTTGGCTATTCCATCATCCATATTTTCATCACATTTATATTTACGTTTTGCCTTTAATTACAATTTGTGCAATTTAGTTAATTTCGTCAAATCAAACCCCCCTTTACTTTCTTGTTCTTTAGTGCTTAGAATCTGTTTAGTTTATGTTTTAAAGTATTTTTGAATTCTTTGAGTCTAGTATAGTGTTTTAAACTTTATTTTACGTTTTTGAGTCAGTTTCCAAGGGATTTGCAATCCCTCCTAATCCCCGGTCCAGAACGATCCCTACTTATACTTATACTACAATTGTCAAAAGAGGGTTTAATTTGTGCGCGTATAAATCCCGCATCAAATTTTGGCGCCGTTGCCGGGGATTAGCAAATTTGCTAATCTCTTGGATTGTTCGTTTCTATTATGTATTTTAGTTTTAGTTTTTGAATTGTGTTTTGTTTGTTGAATTCAAGTACTAGAGAAGAACAACATGGCACTTGATAATGCTTCTCTTTTGTCACAGCTCATGAAAAGGTCCCAAATGCAAAGCATTGATATATTTGATCTTCAATCAAGGAATAACGTGTTTTCCAATACTTACAATTCGGATTGGAGTGATCATTCAAACTCTATGTGGTGGGAACCTCAACATGTTCAACAAGAAGGATATTGGCAGCCACCACAACCTCATATTCAATATGCCCAACCAAATTTAAGTTCGTCAATAGATTATAATCAAAAGCTTAATGAATTAATTTGTTTGGTGCAGGGCTTACAAAATCAAGACAATGAGGCTCAACAAGAAGGATATTGGCAGCCGTATGAGGAGTTCTATTCAACGCCTATGCAGCCACCACAACCTGCCCAAAGTAATGTAGGTAATTCAAATGATAATGATACGATTTTTCAATTACTTACTACTCTAGAAAAGCAAATTGGGCAGATAGCGGAGTTCGAAGGACAATTTTGCGACCAAGGCGAACTCCCTAGTTCAACCATTGCAAATCAGAAGGGAGAATTTGAAACCACCAATGCTTTCATGTTGAGAAGTGACAAGGAGCTTAGAACGGACCCTCAACCATCAAAATCAAATCACAAGGAAGAGGAATACACCCAACCCACGGAAAGGGTGGAAACACCTTTACCGGAGGCACCTATTGCTCCTATGCCATCTAATACAGGTATGGTTGTTCCAAATTTCATTATTTTTAACCCCGTTCCAACAAGTATCCCTATTCCTTGCAGATTCATGACTTCCAAGGAAGAAGAAGGTGAAAAAGACATCTTGGAAGCCCTTCCAAAGGTGACAAGTAGGGAATGTCATGAATTCATCAAAGAGGACGTTCTTGAAACCACAAAATCCAAAGAAGTTAAATTTGATGACATTGGACAAGTCATAACCATCGCTTGCAATCTGGCCAAGTCTAATATCCCTGAAACTTTCAAAGGAGTGGTGTTTGTCATTGAGTTCTTGTCGGACAAAACAAGTAAGTTTTTTTTTCCAAATTCCATTAGATTTTATACTAACTTGCTATTCTTTTTGAATCAGGCACCTACACTAGAATTCAAACCAATGCCGGTTCACTTCAAGTATCACCTTCCATTCAAGGACCAATTCCATGCCGTTTGATTTTATTTATGTTAATAAAAAAAAAAAAAAAAAAAAAAAAAAAAAGAAAGATACTAAACATGGAGAAAGATGGAGCCTTCACAGAGGATGTTTACGTGAAGCCCCACTACGAGGCGTCGAAGCAGAAGGAATAGAAGCGGAAGGCATAGGAGCGGAAGGAATAGAAGCGGAAGGCATCGGAGCGGAAGGCATCGGAGCTAGAGCATTCCAGGCCTCAATACTTGGCCAAACGCTGGATGACCCAGGAAAAAGGTGCCTCTGGAGATAAGACGAAAACCTTTGACGGTCGCTTTGAATCCGACCCTCAGATTCTTGCAGCTCATCAAGCTTCCTCTTCATGCCCGACGAATAGTTATTTGCAAGCACATGCAAACTTCTATTCTCGTACTTCAGCTGCTGGATCTCCTGCTTGAGACTTTCCACCTCTGCCATCAATGATTCCACCTGACGGGAGCGGGCAAGCAGGCGTTGGCCCATGTTGGACACAGAACTCGCACACTGAACACTAAGTGCGAGGGACTCTTGAACGGCCAACTCATCGGACCGTCCTGACAGCAGCCTACTATCTTTTGGAGTGAGGAGGTTCCTAGCTACTATTGTAGCTGTTGTGGCGTCCTGCATCACGGAGTCTTCACCTGTGAGAGGACCGTTAGAAGAAAAGAAAGAAGGGCGCCATACGTTACCTTGACGTGGCGCGGCCGTATCACTGCTAAAGCTCAATTCCAAGCTAAGGTTCGATGAGTTTGCCATTTTTTCAAAAGTGTTCAAAGAGAAGGGATGGAGTTAAATTTCAAAGGGCCGGAGTCGATTTTCAAGAATGGGAAATCTTCAGAGTGTGTTTGTTGTGGTGATCGATAGATCTATAAAAAGCCAAGGCAACGCGTCCACCGATTCAAGAAGCCGGAATTTCCGGCGTAATTTAGGCGACACTTTCTCAGCTTTTCAGAAGGCGCGTTCAACTTTGTCAAAAGATTTCTTCTTTTCAGACAACACGTGGAGGCCATCATCGCAACTACACATCTTTAGCCGACAAGCGCAAAGTTCGGCGACGCTTTCACTGCTTTTCAGAAAACGCGTGCAGCTTTGTCAAAAGGAGCCGCATCTGCACTACCACGTGTCGTTCAGAAATCGAAGGGGCGCCTGCTCAGAAATCGAAGAGGCGTATTCAGAGATCGAAGAGGCGCCACTATTTCAAAAAGCCGGAATTGCGGGATCAAAACGTTTGTCGACAAGGGTAAAAAGTACCACCACTTGATATTATCTCTATATATGTCGACCTTCGTCTTTTATGGCAGGGCAAACCTGAAGAAAATGCCCAACTCTCCCTCACCTCTGAGGGCGCACTCCCAGCAAAGCCTTTCGAAATACTCAATTCTTTCTTCTTCCCCAAAGATGATACCAGATGCCTGGAGTACATATGACCCAGGAGGAAACGGCGGATTGAAGCATGTGCTGATTCATTCACCGCTTCTTCAAAGCAAAGGTATCTCATATCATCAAGGTCAAAAGCAAAAGTATCTCATATCATGCTCTTTCCCTGTCCTTTTCTTTGTCCTTGTTCTTACTCGCATGGCAAAGTGAAAGAAGCAATCAGCCGGCACTTGGAGTCAGTCTTCCGATCTGGTTCCGACTGCCTAGAATTTATTCCTGGTTGCTTACCTAGCGTTGCTCTCGAGTAGTCATCTTCAACGGTTGATACACTTCCAGATAAGGGACCACTCCTGCAAAGATTGAACAAAGAAACAGATGACAAGGGGAAGCTCAGACCTTCGGGGGAGACCCTAAAGGAAATCCTGCTGCCCAGATCAAGAGTAGCACAAAGGAAAATCAACGATGGGTGGCAACCAGTTCGAGAGTAAGCCTGTGGAATCATCAAGATCAAGCCTCAATGCAATCAACAAAGAGAAGATGGAAGTTACACTCCATAACCAGATTTGCGTCCCTAAACTCTTCTCTTTGTTAATTACATCCTGTCATGTTTAGTATGTTTAAGTGCTTTTTGTGTGTTTACTTATGTTTTGTGTGAATCTATGCTTAAAACATTGAGGACAATGTTTGATTTAAGTGTGGGGGGGTAACTAATTTTGTTAATTTAAATTCGTGGGATTTTATCACCCATTACTTCACATGTTGTTTCTTGCTGTTTTTAAGTGTTTTTAAGCGTGTTTAGTGTGTTTTGACTTAAAAATTCGAAAATCACATAAAAATTTGAAAAACATGTTTTGAAAAGCCTAAAAAGAGTGTTTTGAGTCGTTTTTGTGTCGTAGGTCACTTTCCAACACAATGATAAGGATTTGGTTTCTAATTGCATGACTGTTAAAAAGAGTTATAAACATAGAGAAAAGTTTGATTTACTCTTGGTATATGCTTGGTTATGGTTATAATGTATGACTTCACATGCAATCAAAAAAAAATTCGTTTTTGTAACATGCTTGAAGGAAGGAACTCAAACAAACGCTACAACCCTGAGAGACTTGAGCCTATAACGTTCTTTGGAGAGTTTAATCTGTGATTTCTTGTTTTCTAAAGTCGTTGCATGATCTCATTATTCTTTGCTTGGTTACTACTTAGAAGGCGTTTCATCATATAGTTCCAAATGCTAGAACTCATGCCCATTTCATTCAAAGCATGTTATTGATTTGCATAACACATATTCAAGAAGAAGTTGTGTAGTGACCACCACCATAGCCAAATAGCCTTACTTCCCATACTTCGTATATGTTGTAAGTTTTAACCCCGTTGAGCCTTGTTTAGCCTTTATTCTTTGTTTACCCACATTTTCCTCACCTAGCCTAGTTTAGGACAATCCCCACCCTTGTTCTTAAAAGATAGTGAGCATGACTTAATTGAATTCCTTTTGAGTTACATTATGAAAGAAAATAAGTGTGGGGGAGAGAATGTTTAAGTGTTGATGTTTTGAGATTCAAAAGAAAAGAAAAAAAAAAAAAAAAAAAAAAAAAAAAAAAAAAGAGAAAAGAAAAAAAATGAAAGAATAAGTGATTGAAGAAAGGTTCCAAAACACCAATTCTGGGTGTAAATTGTCTAAACTCTCCCTTTTTGTTCAAAAGTTGAGTTTTCATTCAAAAGTGAATTCTAAGTTGATTCAAATGCTTTGCTCACTATTTCTTTAAAAACCTTTGTTTTCCATATCCCTTCTTTGTTATCCACATACCCCAAGCCCCGTTACAACCCTTGACTTCTATCTTGAGTGTTGTGTATTTCAATTTGTGGAGTTTGAACTTGGTATGGGCTTATGGTATCACTGGTTCTCGCGTCTAAGTAGTAGCATTCCATTCATGAGATCATATCTAAACATGCTTATTAACTCCAGAAATTGCGTTCTTTGTGATACATATATGTGAGTGTTCATTTTCATGTTTACATCAATCTTCTCACATATGACTAGATTAGGGTGTGTAGTTAGAAAATGTGAGTGAAAATCGAGTGCATATCTTGTAAGGAATTGAGCAAATTCTCTAAGGCATGTTACTACATTCAAAACATGGTTTTAAATGCTTAATTGTGAACTAGTATATGGTGACTATGATTAAGAATGTACTTAAGTGTGAAGATGACTAAAATCTGTGGGAATGATGATTTTTAACGTGTCATGTGCATTGGAAATCCCTAAGACGGTTGTTGGAAGGTTTAGGTTGTGTTTTACTTGTTTTGTTTCGTTTGGTTTTGTTTTGTTTTTCTTTCTGTTTTGCTCGAGGACTAGCAAAAGATAAGTGTGGGGGTATTTGATAGGAGCATATTCATGCGACTTAAATGGCTTGTTCTCGTGCATTTACGATATGTTTCTCTAGTTATTTTAGTCCTTTATGCTTCTTTTGTGTGTTTTCAGGTTCTAAGGGCAAGGTATGCAAAAGGATGCCTTTTGGAGCCTTTTGGAGCAAATTAGAGATTGGAATGGATATCATATGCTTGGAGCCAAAAGGATGGACGAAATTGAAGACTTGAAGTAGGAAAGTTAAATCCTAAAAAGACCTCATGTTTGAGCATCATTGAAAACTCCTACGCATTTTAGAACACAAAAACAACATTCCTAGCAACCTTAGGACATTGTCGTGTGTTTCCTTGTGTCTCCCTTCCTTGCCATGCAAGGAAGGGCTTTGTTCCCTATTTTAAATACTTAAACACTACCACTTATCATTCACCACATATCATTCACCACTTATCATATCATACATTCATTTATCACTTATCATAATCATTCACTTATCACTTAACATATCATACACTTATCACTTATCACTCATAATCACCTACAACATCCACCTACTTCACCTACAACATCCAACATCCACCTACTTCACCTACAACATCCACCTACTTCACCTATAACATCCACCTACTTCACCTACAACATCCACCTACTTCACCTACAAATGACATAGCCATATGTTCCCTCCACTACTCCTATAAATACCCTTGCATTCATTCATTCAAAAACATCTCATTCACAACACAACACCCCTCAAACACTTCCATTATTCCCTAGCCGTGAGCTTCCCATCTTCCCCTTAGAATCCAAACCGTGAGTCCCCCTTCCACCATTCCTCATCCATTTCCATAATTCCCCAAACCTCACCTTAGACCTTGTGCTACAACAACGAGGAAGATAAGAGGGCCTAAACGTTCATACAATTCAAGTTTGAGTTGTTGGAATGTTTAGGTGTTTCTTTGATTTCAAAGTTTAAATTCAATTCTCTTTGTTTTGTACGTATGAGGAATGGAAGAGAAGAGTGCCTAAACGTTCATACAATTCAAGTTTGAGTTGTTGGAATGTTTAGGTGTTTCTTTGATTTCAAAGTTATGAGGAACTAAACCCCCTTTAGCTAGGGGGTGATTCGAAACTATGTTTATTACTTGCAATATGAATTGATTAACTTTCGTTGGAATTTCATAAGTTGTGGATTCAATTTGTTTAACCGTTTGATTGATAACTTATTTATGTATGTTTATTAAGAATGCGCGCTTAATTTTCATGCATGAATATGACGCTAGAATATAAGTGAGTTTCACCTAATCGTTATGAACTTATATTCACAAGTAGTGGAGGTTGCTTATAAACAATCGCGTTAAATGAATTCTTGGCACTAGTTTCATGCTCATCATAGTAACGAATGCCTCGTCAACACTTATAGTTTTCATAATGCTTAATGATCTTTGATTGTATCTTTATTGTGCTGTTCACGTAAAGGACTTTTGGAGAATGTTGTGAATTGCGTTGCGCTAACCCATCCAATTCATTAACTTAAGGAAAACTTGACGGTTAATTTAAGCGGACCTAATTAACCCGGAGTATTGAGTTTCATAATTTATTGAAAGACCAACTGAGAATCAATCTTGTATGCAAGTGTAATATGTGTGGAGAAGAACCCCTTGGCTATTCCATCATCCATATTTTCATCACATTTATATTTACGTTTTGCCTTTAATTACAATTTGTGCAATTTAGTTAATTTCGTCAAATCAAACCCCCCCTTTTACTTTCTTGTTCTTTAGTGCTTAGAATCTGTTTAGTTTATGTTTTAAAGTATTTTTGAATTCTTTGAGTCTAGTATAGTGTTTTAAACTTTATTTTACGTTTTTGAGTCAGTTTCCAAGAGATTTGCAATCCCTCCTAATCCCCGGTCCAGAACGATCCCTACTTATACTTATACTACAATTGTCAAAAGAGGGTTTAATTTGTGCGCGTATAAATCCCGCATCACTAGTCAGAAGGTTGGAATTTACTACAACACAACTAATAAAGTGCAACAAGATGTAATCACAAGGGAAGACAACACACAAACATAAGAAAACAATCTACAGATACAAACTTAGTACCATTTCAGTTACAACCAAATAGGAACTTCACAGAGAAAATCCAAATACAAACAAATTCAATAACCAAGCTTCCACAACAAATTTAAATTCTATTTTCTGACAAAGTGAGCATATTAGAAAAGAAATATGCAATGCAATACTTCGAGAAAATTTTTTTAGAGTCACACAAGTATAGCATGACATAGATTAACACTCGTTCATACCACAACCATGATGCGTCAAGGTATGGGAAAGGGATTGGTGATAGCCATTGAAAACTAGGTTACATGCAACTAAGCAAAGATTTAATTCAAAAGCTAATCAAACTTTTAATAACCCATTGAGAATAAGTCACAAACCTCACAACATAAATTGAGCCAATATTTAAACACAAAACTACTCACAATGAAGAACCAAGCCTAAAAGAACTTATAAGTTGGCAAATGAGATATAGTGCACATGACAATTGATAGGATTGGTGATAGGAGCATATTCATGCGACTTAAATGGCTTGTTCTCGTGCATTTACGTTATGTTTCTTTAGTTATTTTAGTACTTTAAGCTATTTTCGTGTGTTTGTAGGTCCAAAGGGCTAAAGGAGCAAAAAGATGCATTTTGGAGACTTTTGGAGCACTTTTGGGCTAAGGATGGATAGCTTATGCTTGGAGCCAAAGTGTTGGACGAAATTGAAGACCTAATTGAAGACCAAAGTGTTGGAACCTTGTTCTCTTTAGTTCTAGGACATTTAAACCTTTCCTATATCCATTGCACATGCATTCCTTTAATCCACATTCATCACCACTTCAACACATGCATCCATAATCATTTCTCCAACCTTGCCGTGCACATCATCATAAACAATCATGCACTCCACATGCATTTCCACCCTTACAAGACCCTAAACATATCATCCACACAAATCTGTCATCATTCACACAAACACTACCCATGCCGTGCATCCCCTCACCAAGTAATCATTCAACATTTCAGAAATGAAGCCATTCCACATGCAAATTCAACCTAGCTGTCATTCCACTTCATTGCACATGCATCTTCATAAATCAACACATGCACTCACATGCATTTCCTTCATCATTTCCAACCCACATGTCCCTTTAATCATTCAAACATACACCACCAGAAATCATCCTTGCCGTGAGTTCCTATCAGATTTCCATCATATTCACATGCATTCCATCCTTTAAAACATTGCACATGCATCCATAATCATTCATACCCATCAGCCACATGCATTCAATCATTCCCAAACAAAGCCAATGCCGTGCACAACCCTTACAATTCCAGCATATTCACATGCATTCAATCATTCCCAAACACACTCAATGTCGTGGCTACCCATCCCATTTACAGCTTTCACATGCTTTCACATGCACATTCATCCACCTTTCTCCCAAAACCGTGCATATCATTCCCCTCACTCTTTGTTGATTTCAGCCACATATCCAACTCACATGCAATCCCTTTAATTAATTCAACCTAGCTTTAATTCACATGCACATCCAACACACCATTCACCCTAGTTCTAATCAGCCAACCCGTGCATTACTCATTCAATCCAGCACTCCACATGCACAAACCTCTCATTGCCGTGGCTCCCCCTCCACTTTCCAGCATCCCATTTCCAGTTTTGCACATGCATTCACTTACCCTAGCTGTCATGTTCCCTCTCCTATCCTTTCATCTCCCTATAAATACCATACACACTTCACACAACATTGAATCCCACACTTCCATTCCATTGTACATACCACAACACAAACACTTCCCCCTTTGGCCGTGACTCTCCCTATTAATCCAAACACCATCCTTCCATTTTCACCACTCCCCAAACCATTCACACCATCAAACTATCCTTAGACCTTGTGCTACAACGAAGAGGAAGATAAGAGGGCCTAAACGTTCATACAATTCAAGTTTGAGTTGTTGGAATGTTTAGGTGTTTCTTTGATTTCAATGTTTAATTTCAATACTCTTTGTTTTGTACGAATGAGGAATGGAAGAGAAGAGGGCCTAAACGTTCATACAATTCAAGTTTGAGTTGTTGGAATGTTTAGGTGTTTCTTTGATTCTCTTTGTTTTGTACGTATGAGGAACTAAAACCCCCTTGGCTAAAGGGGAATTCGAAATATATGTTTATGCTTGCATTTTGATTTGATTACTTCTAATTGCGTTTCATAAGTTGTGGATTCAATTCGTTTAACTGTTTGATTGATAACTTATTTATGTATGTTTATTGAGAGTGCACACTTAATTTTCTTGCATGAATATGACGCTAGAATATAAGTGAGTTTCACCTAATAGTTACGAACTTATATTCACAAGTAGTGGAGGTTGCTTATAAACAATCGCGTTAAACGAATTCTTGGCATAAGTTTCATGCGTATTCCATAGTAACGAATGCCTCGTCAACACTTATAATTTTCATAGAGCGTAATGATTCTTGCTTGTATCTCTATTATGCAATCATGTAGGGGACTTGTGGGGAATGTTTTGGGTTGTCGTATGCAATCATCCAATTCAATAACGTTAGGAAGATTTGAAGGTTAATTAGTGCATCACGGTTAACTTGGGGTGTTGAGCATTCATGGTTTGTTGAAATGCAATTGGAAATCGTTTTATTATGCAAGTATAACATATGTGGAGATGAACCCCGTAGCTAACTTTCCATCCATTCAATTCCATCAATTTGTTCTTTCTTTTCTTGTTTCTGTTTTCATGTTTAATTTAACTTCTTGTTCAATTATGTTAAACATGTGAAACTAATTTCTTTTTAGTTAGAGGCGAATTTGAAGCCATGGACATATGTTGGTTATGATTTGATTTACTCCAGTTATGAATTCATGAACTTTAGATGTGGTTTACTTTTCTGTTTTGATTAAAAACTTGTTTATGTATGTGGGTTGAGGGTCGACACTTAATTTGCATGCCTAAAACTTGATGCTAGGATATAAGGGAATTTCACCTAATCGTTATGAACTTATATTCATGAGTAGTAAAAATCGCTAGTCACGATTGTGTTTAGTAAACCCTAGGCTGGATTAACATACGTATTCCATAGTTATGAATGCCTAGTCGATGTTTATGATTTCCGTTGAACTTAATGATCTTTGTTGAATGTCTCTATCATGCATATTCCATAGTTAGGGACTTTGATTAGGAATAATTTGGTTGTAATGCGTATCCCATTCAATCCAATGAATCTAGGGAAATCTGAAAGTTAATTTAAGCGGACCTAATTAACTTGGAGCATTGTCATTCATCGTTTGTTGAAGTCATAACTGGGAATCAAATTATATGCTTATGTTCATGTGTGGATAAGGAACCCTCTAACTAGTTTCTCATCATTCTATTTCATCAATTTCGTTTTTACACTCTGTTTTAATTAGAATCTGTGTATTTAGTTTAAATTCATCCAAAACCAATCCCCCATTTATTTTAAAGTGTTAGATTAGTTAGAAATACATTTAGTTTGTGTTTATAAGTGTTTTGATTCATTTTGTTTCCCAACTTCGTCCAAAGTACTCAAGGTGCTCAAAACTGCCCAGAAAGTGTTTTTATGGCAATTTCGAGTGCTTTGGGTACTGTTTGAGTCTTTTGGTTTGTTTTGGTGTTTTAAAGTTTAGTTTTGCATTCTTTGAGTCTAGTGTAGTGTTTTATATTGTGTTTTTACGTTTTTGAGTCAAATCCAAGTGATTAACAATCCCTCCTAATCCCCGGTCCAGAACGATCCCTACTTATACTTATACTACAATTGTCAAAAAGAGGGTTTAATTTGTGTGCGTATAAATCATGCATCAAATTCTCCTTTCAGAGAGAGTTTGAGAAAGGAAGGAAAGGGAACTTAAAGCAAACGACACAAAATGAAGAGGTTAAAAACCTAGCTGGGTAAGAGAAGGTTAAAACCTAGGACACTGTGAAGAAATTTAAGTCGTGCGATGAAAAACCAATGGATGAGGTGCACCTAGTTTAAAACAGATGGTGTAAAGACTAGAATACCCTTAATGAACCTCACATTTCTAATTAGACAGCGTGACTAGTCAGAAGGTTGGAATTTACTACAACACAACTAATAAAGTGCAACAAGATGTAATCACAAGGGAAGACAACACACAAACATAAGAAAACAATCTACAGATACAAACTTAGTACCATTTCAGTTACAACCAAATAGGAACTTCACAGAGAAAATCCAAATACAAACAAATTCAATAACCAAGCTTCCACAACAAATTTAAATTCTATTTTCTGACAAAGTGAGCATATTAGAAAAGAAATATGCAATGCAATACTTCGAGAAAATTTTTTTAGAGTCACACAAGTATAGCATGACATAGATTAACACTCGTTCATACCACAACCATGATGCGTCAAGGTATGGGAAAGGGATTGGTGATAGCCATTGAAAACTAGGTTACATGCAACTAAGCAAAGATTTAATTCAAAAGCTAATCAAACTTTTAATAACCCATTGAGAATAAGTCACAAACCTCACAACATAAATTGAGCCAATATTTAAACACAAAACTACTCACAATGAAGAACCAAGCCTAAAAGAACTTATAAGTTGGCAAATGAGATATAGTGCACATGACAATTGATAGGATTGGTGAGACTTGCACTTTGACAAACTAAAACACATTTTGAGACTTTCTTGTGATAGGGAGAAAGGAATTGAGTGATCATGACATTGCATGAGACAACACTTTTGAGAAATTTGGAATTTTCTTTTCTTCCCCCAATCCCGCCCCCCCCCCAACCCCCCCCCCCCCCTTTTTTTTTTTTTTTTTTTTTTTTTTTGAATCTTTGAGAACTTTGCTCATGAGTGAAGTGATTGAAGCTCGGATAAATGATTATACTTTTGAGAGGATCTGAGCACAATTAAGAACAAACTAGGTGGTGTTTTGCACTAGAAGAGGCTTAGCCCAATTTAGAATTGTCACTACACCTCAATCAAGACCAAAGTCTAACCCTCAAATCAACAAGTTCTTTTGTCAAATGAGACAAAGATTTTTCACAAGCTAATAGCCATAATAAGGAGAACATTTGACATCATAGAGAAGGAATTAATCAAGGCTAATCTACAAAATGCCAACAAGTGAGACAGTTAAGAAATGCACAAAGTGACACACATACTTAACTGATGAGTTGATTGACAAGACAGATAATGAATAAGAAAAGAAACATGCAGAAGAATAACAACATGAAATCAAGGTTACATAACCTATTCAGTCAAAAGCATATAAGTCAATAAACCATTGAAGTCTTTTGCGTCTTCGATTTTCCAAAAGACTTATGAAATACACAACTGACTATTCCTCACATGACATTAAGTTTATAACAAAAACATTTCTTTGCAGAAACCTACCAAGAGCAAGATATTTGATCCCAACACACTTGGAAGATAAATAATTGACAATGATCATCCAAACATCTGATGCACAAAGTTGATTAGGATACACATCGTAAATCAAGTTAAGGCTATCAATCAGAAGAACAACCCACATTGCAGAGATGCAATCAAACAAGGTATATGGAAAGTTTACATTCACAGAAGAGAGGGAAGTATACCTTCGTGTTGTATTACCTCCAGCAGTCAATATGAGAGGCATCTTACCATGAATCCACAACAGAGATTGAATGAACATAATTTCATTCTCTGCATAATAGTCCTTGGCAAGATCACAGCGATACCCCTTTGTGTGAGATATAATAAGATGTCTTCCCAAAATGCAAGGTTCACACAAGTAACATTCAAAGATGAAGACTTGTAATTGTTCACATTGGACCATTTGTTGAAAAGAGTTAGTGTTCCAACTTGAGCAATCATCACACCCAAAGGCAACAATTGAATAGTAAACATCTTCAAGCAATTCTGCAACTTGTCTTGGAAAAATAAACTTCATTGGCCATTGTGTCACAAAGTTGACCAATACTGAAAAGACTAGTTGACAACCTAGTCACATAGTAAACATTTTCAAGCATAGGAAGTCCAAGAATTTCCACCACTCATTTTCCAACAATCTCGGCCTTGTCTTCTCCACTAAACTCAATCATACCAAATGATATAAGAGACCTACAAGAATCTTTTTCACTAGTCATCTGATGAGAGCAACCATTGTCAAGGTGCCAGGTGTCTAGCCTAGAAGATGATGCTGAACTGTGAGCAATCAAACACTTCCCAATTCCACGTTGAAAGCCACTTTAACTTGACTTGACATTTCATGAGCTTGAAGAATTAACAATATTGGACATTCTGCTTACCTCTAAGGTTAAATGCTCCATTTGTTCATTTAGATCCTTTTTCCTTTCCAAATGTAGTTTTCTACACCTAGGTCTAATGCAGCCAAGAACACCACAATGATGACATTTGGGAACGAATCTAGACCCTGAAGTAGAGTCAGCCAAAGGAGATATAATAGATAATTCCTTAGAAGCAAGCAAGTTCAAACCCATGGAACTTGATCTGCTTTCATCACAAGCAACCGTATCATCACCTTCAAATTGATTTCTTGTAGCAAATGCTTTTTTTGATGAGTCAGCACCTATAGAAGAACAATTTAACTTGCGAGTAGCCTCTTTCAATTTAGAAATCAGCTTCAAATTAACTTCCCGATATAGTTCATTGTTTTCCTCCAGCAAATGAATTTGTTGAAGTAAACTTTAGTGTGATATCATTAAACTCTGAACATGATCTTCAAGAGAGGCAATTAAGTCATCCTTTTCACCATCATCACCATAGAAAGAGCCTATTTCATTTAGCTTGTGAATTTCAACCTCTAACCGTATAATTTTGTCACTTGGTTCTGATCTGACTAGTCGGAGAGACATAACCTTTTCTTGCAACACAAATACCTTTTTGGTAAGCTTAACATTATCTAATGCTGAAACATACATCTCATCAAACAACAATTCATATAAGCTTGACAATTCCTGAGATGATGACACATTAGTATCATCCAACAACAAATCATTTTCACTATAAGATGTTTCATCAATAGATGCAACGAATGCAATAATCTCTTCTTCATTATCTGATGACACTTAATCTTGATCATCACTGTCACTCCAAGTGGCCATCATATCCTTTTCACATTTCTGACTAAGAAGTCTTGTGTTGGCACACTCAGCGGCACGGTGCCCACTTCCACCACATGCATAACAAGGACCATAAACTTTTGATGGATTTTTGTCTTTCTTTCCTAAGGAATCACTATATTTTTCACCATAGAAAGGTTTCCCACGATTGTTTGATGACCCCTCAAACCACTTGACATCCCTTCCTTTGTTTTTTAGACCTCTTCTGAATTGCTTGACAAATAGGGTAAGATCGTTCTCTAAGAGCAAATCACAAGAGTTACTTGTCATGTTGCTATTATCAACACTCTGAAGAGCGACATCTTTTCCTTTTTTGGTGACACCTTCATCCATATCAAGCTCCAACTCATAAGTAATGAGTTTCCTAACTAACTTCCCGAGTTTAATCTCATTTAAATCTTGAAACTCTTGGATGGCAACCTTCTTTGCTTGGAATCTTTTGGGCAAAGATCTCAAGATCTTCTGAACAATTGTCATTTTATAGATTGGTTTCCCTAATCCCAAGGCTTTATTCGTCAACATTTCAACCTTTTCATAGAAGGTAGAGAAGGTTTTAGACTCAAGCATTCTTAGATCTTCAAACTTTGAGTGGGTTATTTGAAGCTTCAAATCCCTCACTTGTTTGTCACCTTCATGAAGGATTTGAAGTTCATCCTAAGCTTGCTTGGCAATTGTACAGCAGTGAATACAAGCAAACTGAGTTGGTGATATGGCAGATACAATGACATTTTGTGCCTTTCTATTTGCCATGGCAGATATCACTTCACCAGTAGTCCATTCACTTTTAGGTTTGATCACCAACTCCCCATTAACAACTCTAGAGGGAGCCCCCCACTCAAAAGTAAGATATTCAACAGCAAGGAAATCTTGTTGTCACGCCCCAGACCAGGGGTCGGTAATAAAAATTCAACCCCGAATCCGAAACGTGAGTTAAATGCTCAATAAATAAAAGGAAATAAAAACAGGTTGGGAAATAAATTCCTCATATAAAAATAATTCATGATTCGTAAACAAATCAAAAATTCTTTACAGCCTATAGTACATAGAGGAATAAACTTTCTCTACTCCAATCTAATCTGATCTCATTCTACCTACCCTCTTGAATGTCTAGTTCGTAAACCTGCATAACAATAGAGGGATGAGTTTCAACAGCTCAATAGGGGCATAACCTTAGCATAGTAAATTAACAATGTTAAATTAAGCGTCATGAAATCATATAGCCAAATATCAAATAATGCATGAATGCAATGCAACCTCTTCAACTACCCCCGTTAATTTATATAATGAAAACGCAAACTTGCACGTTCGATACCATGCAGTTTACCCCTGTAGAGGTGGTTCGAATGTTCTATTATAGAAACTAACCCCCATATGATATCCCAAGTTCATTAACCCCTGTTGCTAGTCATCTTATCTAATTCATTGATCTCCAGCCAAAATCACCCACATTGACAATTCTCGTCGATCCTATTCTAATGCGCACACTGGGTTTGCCTGGAACTGCTTTCACAATGAATAGATTCAACTACATAAAAGATCCTTTCCAACAACGCTTATTTCTATACTTCCAATCTAAATACTAAAATTTCAACCACATCTACATGAATGATGCACAAATAATGTCATTTTATCTTTCACATGTATCACAGTATATTCTCGACAAATAGCATTCCAACAATAATTCCATAACCAAGAACAAGTAAACACTTAACTGAATTAATTAGCCAATTATTATCCAATCACATTAATCAACCAAAAAGATCAAGAATATTATCACTTCACGAAATTTAATAAAATCAATTTCCGTAAAGGTTTGCCTTATTTCCCCTACCTAGGTTCCAAAGCTAAAATAAAGATCCATGTTACTACCGGAATAGCTAAGCTCCACGTACTTATCCATGTCACTACCGAAATAGCTAAGCTCCACGTACTTATCCACATCACTACCGAAATAGTTAAGTTCCACATACTTATCCACTTCACTACTGAAATAGCTAAGCTTGTACTTATACGTACTTATCCACGTCACTACCGAAATAGTTAAGTTCCACGTACTTATTCACGTCACTACCGAAGTAGCTAAGCTCCTTGATCACTCCTAATGCCATGTATTTCTTCCACTCTATTTTCTTTTCTAATCTCTCTCTCTCTAACATATACATACATACATACATACATACATACATACATACATACACATATATAAATAAGATTATGCATGCAAGACTACTATACGCATGCAACCTGACTAAAGAGGGGTAGAGATGATATGAATGGGATTGTGGAATGGCTTGCTATTTATAGGGAAAAGAAGCGGCTGAAACTTCCTCCTAATTGGTGGGTTTTGACGGCTTTGAAAACTGGCATGAAAATTGTTAGTTTTGTGGAGAAGTTTGATAAGAATGTAACACAAATATGACAACTAAGGTAGTTGATAGTCTTGCTAGGTTGGCAACAAAGTGAAGGTGTCAAATGCATGGCTAATGACTCACGATTTTGAGAGCCAAGTGTACATGACTAACCATTTGGCATTAGAGTATTTGACAAGTGTTTCTGGCTGTTCAAGTGGCTAAGCGTTGGTTGACAAGTGGCAAATAAATACAGGTGGATAACAAAATCAAGGCACATGGCAATTGAAGATGACAAAGAGAGAAATCTCTTATTACAGAAACTGAAGGATTAGGATTTGGCATTCTAAGTTAATAACTATAATGGAGGGATGAGCAGGCTTAATTAGTGACTAAGCTATGCATGCAAACCTGTAGCATGCACGACACGATTTCACGAAAATATGTGATTGTTCCATCAGGAATTGGTTAGAGTAAACGGGTTGGCTAAAAGGATATGGGTCAAAATACTATATAATATATTAAATAAAAAATACGAGTTCTCACACTTGTGCCTCAAGGAATATTTGAAACTTCTCACACCATGCCACATAGTTCACGCCATCAAAGACTGGAGGAGAGTTACACGATCCAGTAACACGATCACAATCCATGATGTGAGACCATCCAATACCAGTAAAATCCCCAACATTATTCTATGTATGTCTAGAGCAAGGCTCTGATACCAATTGAAATTGGTACTAGGAGGAATACCCTACAATCAAAACTTAGAAGCAATTGTACTGACTAGTTAATGAACTAGTCAACTGAGTACAGGTTGTTAGACATCCACAAGCATATAAACCAAGTAAACTGATATTGCTAAAGCAAGACAAATGATTTCCAATTATTGTTGTAGCCTATTTTCTTGAGTTAAGTTTACTTAGTTAACAAAGTGTCAATACCAGCATAATTTTATCTCTAACAATGATTATTTGGACATAAAAGTTAACTTTGCGAAGTATTGAACACAAGTGAAGTTTTTGGCCGGAAAAGCCCACCTTTGGGTTAAAAAACCGGGGACTTTCCACTGAGTCCAATCCACAAGTGTAAACAAGGTTCTTACAAAGACCATACAAGCTTAATTCCTAGATCCCTATCTACGGAGCAGCTTTACCTTTGTGCAACTTTGCCTTATATGAGATGAACTCCTTCGGTCTTCATGAAGTGGCAGCTCCTCCTGAGTTATTCACCTTGTGGCACCAATATCAACACGATCACTGAAATGATATGATGTTATGATGTGCTCATTGTAAACATGAAAATTTTGTATCGAATGAAACGAGAACACATGTACAAAGTAGATTTGTATTGATGAATTTGTGGGGTTACAATCTTTGTTTACAATTTTCCTCTGACTTAGTCTTCAAATTTGATGTAGATGCGTAGGTTGTTCATTCAAGGTCGTGATGACTTGATCTCAGATGAACGATTGAACGATTGCTTCAACTTTTGAGCTTGAAACGATGTGTGGGTAGTCTTTACCTCTAGATTTGTGTATGACCTGCGGCAAAGGTGATGTTGATGTGGGATTTTGTTGATGCAAGGGTCTTGGTGACTTGATCTTGAATCGAACGTCGTTACAAGTTTTGAGCTTGCAACAAAGTCTTGAAGGAATCGGCACAAGTGCTTGTTGATTCTTCAAGGGAATGCTTCGGCTTTGGTCAAAATAAAGCTTCGGCTTTGGTTGTACGTTCTTCGAAGAGAGCTTTGGTAGTGTATTAGTCTTCAAAGATCTGGCAGAGGTTCTTCTCAATGTGAGAATTTCGTCCCTTCAAAATGTAGAAATTGTCCGCATTTTGCTTGTCTTGGGACCTTGTATTCATATACTTCTCAAAGCTTGCCTTTGGATGGATTTGGCTTTGATTTGTGTCTTGATTCATTCATGGGAGAATTTAGGCATGTTTTGTGTCTTAATTTCAACCAATTTCCCTTGCTTGGCCGAAATCTATAAGGCTTTCTTGCCTATTTTGCGAGCAATCTTCAATTCTTACTTGTTTTGTGAATATGCTTTAGCTTTCTTTCCAGTTTTGGGAGCAATTTGGGCCCCTTGCCTATTTTAAGGAGATTTCTTCCCCTTTGCCGCATTTTAGGAATGCTTTTGAGCTTCCTTTGCCTGATTTGTGCCATATGTCAATGATGACTTGTCCATTTGTGATGACTCATATGCCAAGTGGAGCATTGTGATGCATCATTTGTATGCAACCAAATTTACATGTCTACACTCATGAATTAAGGATTCAACAACTAGTCAGGTTCTCCAATCAAACAATTGAAGAAGAACCTAAAATGAATCCAAATGCTTAGTCTAAGAAAGATATGAAACTTTGAAAATTAGACCAAGAACTTAATGCAAAATCATGAAGACAATGCAACCCTAATATGCAGTGATTGGGTACTTATGCATGAGATCGTTTTGTGGCTAGGATTTCGGTTTTGAAACTTAAGAAGTAGCTCTAGGTTAAATGCTCTATTTTTCCAAAACTATCAATAACCTAGCCAAGGAACAAATGAAACCTTGAAAACCCTTGTAATGAGAAAGATGGATGTTTCAGACAAGAGGAACAAGGAGACACGTATCATGAGCCAAAGAGACATTCCCAGATCAAGGGTGAGAGATCCACACACAGGAAAATGTGTCAGATGGCCCATATGGGTTGTCTTATTTTGAGTGCCTAGACAGCTAAAAAACAGATAAAATTCTGACTAGACAACTACACTAGACAAAAGGATTCTAGAAAAAATAAGCTTGACATGCATATGCAAATGTATGATTCAACCCTTTTGTACTGAAGATCATTGGTGCCTTGACGATTTAATTCCAGCATAAATCCCAAATCAGCATTACACCCTAATACTAAACTATGAGCATGTATGGTACCAAATACAAGATTAGACAAGGGAAGCCAAATAATAAATCTAGTATTTAACAGAAGATTTTAGGCTGCTTTGGGGGCCTAAGGATCAAGCAACGTTGAGAGATAACTAGCCTAGTTTACCCCTTCAACTAGGAAGCCAACCTTCTTAGTTAAAACTAAACCACATTCCTGCATTAAATGCATGCTAAGCCTAGCAAGTCAGGCATTTAATGCTGACTTTCCCTTCCCAGCTTAAACAGATAACCAACGCACGAAAGCCATGTGATGCATTACCAAAAGTAACGCATGCAGAAGGCTGGCCTGGGAAAGCCATGCCTCGGGGAGAAGCAGACAATAGGCTTCAACATTGTAGCTATCTTACACCAAAAAGGAAATAATAAAAGGACAAGGGAGAAAGGAAGGGGGAGACCAAGCCACAAATGAGGATTCCCTTGAAGCGTAGAGAAAAACCTTTCACTTACATAAGGAAGGAAAAGACCATTTAAGAAGAGGATGAAAGGTAACACATAGAGAGATATAGGAGAACGCATAGGGAGAAAACCACCCAAGAAGAAACCCAAAGAGCCCACTTAGCCCAGAATCATGCTCCAAGCCTCAAGAATCACCATCCATGCAACCCTAGTAATTCCCACAGCCATCCATTAAACATCTCAGCCATTACAAGTTTTATTATCACCCTAGTAGCCCCTGTAACACCAATATTCACCTACCAGAAAAGCACGAAAACATGCACAAGTGAGGGGACAAATCAACAAGAAGAGATACAGAGTAGCACAACCGACATAAGATTTCCAAGATGAAACTCTAACAAGCCAACATGCTTGTACATGCACACATGCAAAAAACATGAAGAAAACATGCCAAGAAAAGTTTAGCTACTTCCTACATACTTATGCAAGCTTAGGTAAAATGCAACAACTTAGGAAGAAGGCTAACAATCATAATTACAAGCAAGGGCAAGCATCAACAAGGAACAGGGAAACATACCTCTATATCATCTACTCCTGCTTAAACGTCATCGTTCAAAAAGTTGTCGACTTCATTAAGATCAACATCCCCTCCCACTTTGTTGTCATCCTTGCCAATAAGTTTTCTACCACTATCTTTATCCTCTGTGTCTTTCCCTTGGGAAGCCTAGGAACGTCATCCGCTTCCAATGTCAGACTCAGTACTTGTATTGCTACTTTCCTCAACTGCCAAACCTTAACCAGCACTCCATTATTCCTTACTCTTGGTGGTAATATCAAAGAATTCAAAAGGCTTGGGAGTATCGAAAGAAGCGAATGCTTGAGCACTCCTAATCCAACAAGCAAGACCAGTAGGAGCTACTTCCTCAGTATAGGAGCCTTAGCTGCAGCAAAAGTTATGGTTAGCATACAACCACAAAGCAACAGAAGTGAGGAACAAGGGAAATGATCCATTACTTGGCATTGTTTAGGAACCTTCACTCTTTGATTTCTTCAGAATAGGGGAAGTGTCATGTTTGCAGTTGGGATGACTATCTTTCACCACTCAAGGCCTGAAGTGCTTCACTGCATCATCTGAGGACAACATATAAGGCATTAAGAAAAAACATGCAAAGGAAAAATTAACAAGATAAGTCAATTTAAGAGATATACCCAAAGCCTCTTTCGTCCCTTGTCTTGCAGGTTTTCCTTCGCCAACACCTGATACCCTACTCTTCTTGGTGCTCTGGGAAGAATCACCTGAATAGTTGCTTTTCTCCACTACAGTAGGGCATTGACGTTTCGAACCAAAAGCGATAGTTGTAGGCACTAACACTAGTCTGGGATGGATGACACTAGTCTGGGATGGCTAACAACGCTGGGGGACAACCACAGCTACTTGTCACCATGGAATTTGGCAATGGCAGTGAAACACTTCAACCAATAAGTAGCATAACCCTTAGAGATACCATTTACTCGATTTCGGTTGGTAACATAGGTGAAGACATTCCAGAGGCGCATAGACAAAACTCCAAAATAAATTATTGAAAGAAGCCACCACTTTAGCCAGAAAAGAACACGGCATCCCTTGATCAAAACCTAGTTGATGTCACACCTGGAAGGGATAATAAACTGCACTTTTTTCCTCGCCATCCTCTCATATGAAGGGGATTAAAGGGGCCAGTAAAGCCAACGACTTTTCAATAAGCAAAGGAAAAATCTAGATTCTTGGAGAGAGGATTCGACATCACACTTAGATCATCACCACAGATATCGTTGGTAAAAAACATCATGGACGCAAAACCTTTAGGGGTTGACACGTATGGATAGAAAACAAATTTATTCACATTATCTAAAAGCTCTAAGAATTCCTTCTTCTTTGCTGGAATCTTCTCGAACCCACAGTAAGCTAGTGGGAGCTTTTGTGGCAAATAAGATGAAGATGAAAAGTCAATAACATAGCGGCTCTTCATTACACCTGAAGGGTAAAGGGGTTATCTTTAGATCCTTGATACGTACCCATATAAAGATTTACAGAAAGTTAGAAAAAAGGAAACTTTTCAACGACGCACTACCCGTAACCTGCTCCTCAAGAGTGTGAAATTGATCCAACTCATGGTAAAAAAAACCTAATGAATAACGAGGCTAGCAAAACCACATGGCATGCACAATCGCCATGGCCCAAGGAATCACTTGAAGGTTGAAGGTGTCTTTACTATCACGAAAAATAAAATGGCCTAACCACAAGCACAGCATGGCCTCAAACCGACAATTTAGTTCTTGGTTCTGCTACCAAAAATACTTAATCTATTTGTTGAAGCGGGAGGTGCATAATATTGGCAACATCTTCGAAAGTGGAGGTAAACTCTCCCTAAGCATAAATGGAGGTATAGGTCTCTAGCTCTACCTCCTAAACATGTGGCGAAGAAGTTCGGGCTCAAGGCGAACAACCTGGTTCTTGGTCATGAAAATGGCATACAAAACCTTGGCCCTTGTCAAGGTTGCGCACTGGTTCACAAAGTCGAGTTCAATATCCACTTAATCTACCTAGCTGGTGGCCTCACCACAAAAGAACTTGAAGTGGATCAGCACAGAGGGGAACAACCCACTCTCGATGTAGCACCGAGAAATGTGCTTGAGATCAATAGGAATGACCGAGTCTAAGGAAGGCTCTTCCTCCTTGAAAGCCTTATTTTGAGAACCAATAAAAGGTGATGGCCCACCTCGTTAAAGGCAGTCCTCAGTAGTGAATGACCTATCCACAACATTTGAAACTTTGGTGATTCTGCAACCATAACGCGCCTATGAAAAGCAAGTGTCAAATCATAGATACTAGAAGCTAGTGCAACATGCAGGAAGAAATATACAAGCATGCAAAGCGAAGCACGACAAGGAATCTATCCTAGGAAAGAAACTAAGCATGCCCCAGAAAGTAAAAAGGTACTTTTTTTTCAAACCCTTTCATACAAAAGTCTAAGACTTTAATATAGGATTATTTTCCCTACACATTATCATGCAAAACGTATACATATTTCCCTACACATGACATTCTATCAAAGCCCTAAAGATCTAGCCAAGGAAAGTGCGCTATAGCATATTCAAGCAAAAACAAGCGGTAAGTCAATGTAATCAACCAATCGATCCCACTCAAGCAAGCAGCAACATGTGAACAAGCTAGGCTCAATGACAATTGCGTTGTACGCATGAAAAGCAAGAAAGAAATCACAAAAGGCGAACACACAAGATTTCAAAGCAGCATGACTACCCCTTGTGCGCCCATGTTGAAACCCCAAAATATTTGGAATGCATAGTCAAAAAGAAGAAAAGTATGCCTAATTTCATCACCAAGGAAAACAGAGAAGGTAGAAAAAAGTAGAAAATTTCGAAAGGGTCAAGGGAAGAACTTCCTTACCTGAGAAAGACCTTGTCGTGAACACGAAGAATCACGGACGGGATGGCACAACCCAGCGCAGAAAGCAGAAAGGAATTTGGAAAGAAAAACAGTTATAACAATTTTGAAGAAGAAATGAGAATTAAAGGAAGAGAGGAAGATTAAGGACAAATTAAATACTTGTCCTAGGGAAAAGAGCAGTTTCTAACGGTTACCAAGTGGAGGTAGGGGAATACCCTAAGTTTCTCCATATTATTAGACGTGCATGGAAAGCAAGGGAGCATAACGACAGGGATTTATCAACAATCACGCGAGAAGAAGAAAAGTCCTATCAGGAAGCCCACGTTTAAAAGGGAATCCTTTGGGCCTGGGTTGATTATTTGGCCCTGGGTTGATTATTTAGCCCACTCAAGGTTTCTCATAGCCTAACCAATCAATGGTGTGCTGCTTAGCTATCGAAAACATGAACATGATCCAAAAAGGGAAATAAAGCTTCAACATGACGAGTCAGCATAGAAACCTAAGTCGGAGGGTCAACAAATGGCCTACAAAGAATTCAATTTAGACCTTGACCCTCAGGACAACAATATTCTAGAGTCAAAAGGGGATGAGGATGCCATTTACATTACCTCAATCTCGACAAACCATAACAAAAAGCCAGAGCCGGCTCAAAGCTAACTAATCAATAAAAATAGTTTTTCATGAAATTCTTGCAGGCCAAGAAGAACGTATTCACCTGGTCCACATAAAACATGTCAAGAATCTTCCATCGCCTCCACTTGGACCCAACGCTAGACCCGTTATCCAATGCAAATGAAGTCACAGAACAGAGCGAAGTAAGATTATAGAACTCGAGATCGACAAGCTCAAAGATGACAACGTTATCGTGGAGGTGCACTACCCTGACTAGCTAACAAACATGGTGCTAGTATAGAAAAAGAACAGTAAGTGAAGAGTGTGCGTGGACTTCACGGACCTAAACAAAGCTTGCCCAAAAGATCCATATCCACTACCACGCATCGATCTGCTGGTTTACTCAACCCCGGGTCATGTATTACTAAGCTTCATGGATGCCTATTTCATGTAAAATCAGATAAAGATGTACAAACTAGACATCAAAGCAACATCCTTCATCATTGATTGAGGTACGTACCATTACAAACTTAAACCCTTTGGTCTTTAAAATTTTGGGGCAACGTGCCAAAGACTTGTCAACTGAATCTTCAAAGAAAAAATTAGGAAACAATGAAAGTTTATATCGACGACATGGTCATCATGACTAAGGAAAAGAAAGATCATATAGTTCACCTATAAGCATCGTTTGCCTTGCTCCAAAAATATACATAAAGCTAAATCTTGAAAAATGCACCTTCAGAGTAGCATCAAACAAATTTCTACGCTACTGGGTCACTAAACAGGACATCAAGGCCAATCCTGATCAAATCAAGCCTATCATGGAAATGAGATCGTTGAGGACCATGGAAGAGATACAGAGTTTGATGGGAAGGGAGGTTGCTTTCAACCGATTTCTTTCATGATCCACTGACAAATGCAAACTCTTCTTTACCATAATAAAGAAAAGTAAAATATTACTCTAGACAGACAAATGTGAAGAAGCCTTTACAAAATTGAAGTACCTTCTAAACCCCCGCTATTATCCAAACCAATCGACATAGAATATTTGTACTTATACTTGGCAATATCAGATTGTGTAGTGAGTGCTGATTCGAAAAGACTCAAGGAAGCAGAAATCAATATACTGCATGTTAAAATCTCTCCTTGCACCAGAGGCAAGATGCCAAAAACTGGAAAAACTTATCATGGCACTAGTAAGCAACCAGAAAGCTCCAACCATACTTCTAATCATTCAGGGGGTGGTTTACATGACAGAGTATCTGCTGTGATCCATCCTGCGCAACCCCAACGCATCGTCTATAGCCAGCAAATGGGCCATTGAATTAGGACAACACGAAATCATCTACCACCCTAAGACTTTTATTTAAGCGCAAGCACTGGCAGACTTTGTTGCTGAGTTTACTCCAGCGGCGTAAGAAATCATGACTCTACAGACCCCCAGAAGGCGCCGAAGAAGCCCCGTATTTTGAAACTCTATGTTGATAGATCATCATACATAAACAAAGCTGGAGCATAAATGGCCTTAATGACACCAGATGGCACTAGGCTTTGAAAGTCAAATTCAAGGCGAGCAATAACGAAGAAGAATAGGAACCGCTCCTAGCAGGGCTTAGGGTAGCAGAAAAAGTCCAGGTAAAAGAATTGTTGATCCACTGTGACTCAATGCTCATGGTTAACCAAGTCACATGAGACAACGCAACTTACCATCCACAATGGGACTCTACCTAAATGCAAAAAAAAGCCACTTAGGAATTTTGAGAAGCATGAAATCATGTAGATCCTAATATGAGAAAATTGCCATGCTAACATACTGGCAAACATAGCCTCAACTGTCGATAATTATCTCCGATAAATGATATCTTTTGAGTACCCCATTGTCCCAAGCACCCACGAGCCAAAGCTGCAAGTAATTGCTATCATTGACGCCCAAGAGAATTGCATAGACGAGATCATCGATTACATATAAGATGAGAAGCTATCGGATGATTGCAACTTAGACATGAAACTGGTCTAAAAGGCTTCGAGATACACAGTCATTTGCGGAAAGCTCTACCGACACTCCTATCCCGGACCCCACACTCTATGCATTACTCCAGAAGTAGCCTTGCAAATCCTAAGTGACATTCATTCCAAAATATGTGGTAACCTTGCATGAGGAAGATCATCAGCCTGGAAAGCACTAACCACTGGATATTAGTGGCCCACTACGCCACAAGACGCCGCTAAATGCACTCAAAGTTGCAACAAATACCAAAGGTACGCACCCAAAACATGCCTAAGAACCTAATACACTAATAGGATCGTGGTCTTTCATGCAATAGGGCATCAACTTAGTTGGTCCTCTTAAGAAGGCTCAAGGAAACATAAAGTACTTGATAGTGGCCACAAATTACTTCGCAAAGTGGATAGAGGCAGAACCACTAACGAGAATCACCGGAGCTACATTAAACTCCTTCGTTTGGAAGATCATCATTTGCCGATTCAGGATCCCACATACAATCTTTACTGATAACGGACTGCAGTTCACCAACTTCGAAATCACAGATTAGCACGAAGAACTAGGAATTTGCCACCTCATTGTTGCGAAAATTAGATAACCAAAATTAGGCTCATTAAGTCTCGAATTTTTGTGCTCTCAAGTATACGAATCAAATGACAGTATAGCATATAAGCACGGATATCGTCTCATAGAGATCGAATTGATTCTAAAAATCTTACTAAATAAATTGAAACAAATTGTAATTGAGAAGTTTTAATGGAAAAGAGAGAAAATTTGAATAAACTAAAAATGAAATGTGACTTGAAAATAAAATGCATGAAATAATAAAATTAAAAACATAAGAAAAAACCTAGGGCATCCAAATTCACCGTAACCAATTATGCTTATTGCCCTTAATATGTTATGCTCAAGTAGTATCCTTACATGTTAACCCTCAATGGCCATGGCATCTAGTTACATCAATAGTATCCTTACATGTTAACCCTCAATGGCATCTAGATGGATTTAAACAAGTAAGAACCCATTAGGCTCTATGGAAATCGTTGGAAAATCACACAAACCCTAATTGTATGGCATCTACAAATAGGTGGTTATGGTATCAATTGCCAAAAGCTAAATCGAGGTTAAGTATGGCATCTACTCTAACTTGCATCAAATCAACCTAATTTAAACCTAGATGGTGATCAAGCATTTAAATAAAAATCAAGCACATTACAAATAGCAAAAGATACTCAATAAAGAAGAAAAACATGATAATAACAATGCCATAAGGCAATTAAGTATTCATGACTAAGGCTACATTGTAACATCCCACATCGCCCAGGGGAGTGGATCCTATAAGCCTTATATGTATATTCCCATCTCTACCTAGCACGAGGCCTTTTGGGAGCTCACTAGCTTCAGGTTCCATCGGAACTCCGAAGTTAAGCGAGTAGCACGCAAAAGCAATCTCATGATGGGTAACCCATTAGGAAGTTCTCATGTGAGTTCCCAGAAACAAAACCGTGAGGGCGTGGTTGGGGCCCAAAACGGATAATATCGTGCTATGGTGGAGTCGAGCCCGGGATGTGGTGGGGGCCCAGGCCGGGATGTGACACACATCGTAGCCCTAGTAAAGAAAAACTCCAAAGTAGCTCTTCCTCTTGGCCTTCCTTGCCACAGCCCCTATGTAGAATAGATAACTTTTCACAAGGAGAATGGATCTCCTTAATATAAAACCCACGGCAAGGGTTTTAAAGTCCAATTGAAATCCAATTAAAACCCCACTAAAATCCTATCACTAATGGACTTGAACTCCTTAATAAAGAAAATGAAAAATATATGGAAATAATAAAAACTAGAAAATAAGTTCTCTCCTAAATTCCATTGAATAGCATTCCCATCTCTATTTGATTCCAAAACTGCTCGGTTTCATCTTCTTGTTGTAATGCACATGTCTTCGCATAGCTAGTTAGACTCTTGTTCCACTGAAATTATTGTAGACACTTGAAATCTCCATTTTTCACTTCTTTTTCACATAACTCCCGTATTGAATGCCTATAAATTAAAAAATATAAATTAGTGCATTTAACCCATTCATATAGACAAAATCCAAAGGAAACATATGATAATAATATATGATAATATGCACCCATCAAATAGCCCCAAACTTAGATTTTACTTGTCCTTGAGCAAAACAAAAGAAAATAAATCACAACAAATTTTTGGCTAAATTCCCAAATTTTAATCTTAGAGAAAACACCAACCATGAGATAACTTTCAAGAAATAAGCAACAGTAGTTCAAGACATTATCCAAGGTCAAACCAAATATGACTTGGAGTGTAGTGTGTGTAATAGCCATGTCAATACAATTTCAAGCTTCTTAGAATCATTTACTTCTCACAAGGCATACACTCATTTACTCATATATGTAGGTTAATGTGTTTCACTCAAATGATCTCATTGTGCATCTCGCCATATGCTATCTTGTCCACCTAGCTCGCTATCAACATCAAGTAATTTCTTGAATCAAAAGGTCTTTCACAAGGTTGTAGTAAGGCTAAGGGTTAAGTGGCTAAACAAGAAATGGAATAGAAAAACAAAGATCTAAGAAACTTGTAGAGCACTCCAAATTTTCCTTTTAGAGAAAAATTCAAATAACTTGAAAGCAATTAGAACTTAAGCACAACTTTACACTTTTTATTTTCTTCTTTTCTTCTTGCTGCATATATGTAACATCCCACATCGCCCAAGGGAGTGGATCCTGTAAGCCTTATATGTATATTCTCATCTCTACCTAGCACGAGGCCTTTTGGGAACTCACTGGCTTTGGGTTCTATCGGAACTCCGAAGTTAAGCGAGTTCGTGCGAGAGCAATCTCAGGATAGGTGACCCCATGGGAAGTTGCTCTTGAGTTCCCAGAAACAAAACCGTGAGGGCGTGGTTGGGGCCCAAAGCGGACAATATCGTGCTACGGTAGAGTCGAACCCGGGATGTGGTGGGGGCTCGGGCCGGGATGTGACAATATAGCCTTTTTTTCTCAAACATTTTATTGTTATTTTAACGGCACTACTTTCCTTTTAAGCTTTTTTTTTTTTTTTTTTTTTTAACTTTTCACTTCACTATTTTTGCTTCATTAACCAATAACAATGAACAATGTTGAACTCTCTTTCTTTATAAAATTGCTCTACAAAATCCTTAGAAAAGGTATGCACCCATGACATGCCTAAGAACCTAATACATTAATAGGCTTGTGGTCCTTCATGCAATAGGGCATCGACTTAGTTGGGCCTCTTAAGAAGGCTCAAGGAAACACAAAGTACCTAATAGTGGCCACAAATTACTTCGCAAAGTGGATAGAGGCAGAACTACTAAGGAGAATCGCCGGAGCTACATTAAACTCCTTTGTTTGGAAGATCATCATTTGCTGATTTGGGATCCCACATACAATCCTTACTGATAACGGACTGCAGTTCACCAACTCCGAAATCATAGATTGGTGCAAAGAACTAGGAATTTGTCACCTCACTATTGCAAAAATTTGATAACCGAAATTAGGCTCATTAAGTCTTGAATTTTGTGCTCTCAAGTATACAAATCAAATGAAGTATAGCATATAGGCCTGGATATCGTCCCACAGAGATCGAATTGATTGTAAAAATCTTACTAACTAAATTGAAACAAATTGTAATTGAGAAGCTTTAATGGAAAAGAGAGAAAATTTGAATTAAACTAAAAATGAAATATGACTTGAAAATAAAATGCATGAAATAATAAACTTAAACACATAAGAAAATAAGACCTAGGGCATTCATATTCACCGTAACAAATTCTACTTAATTCCCTTAATATGTTATGCTCAAGTAGTTCCCCAATACTGATGATTGATTTTCCCTAAATTATTTGACGACCATGGCATCTGGTTACATCAAAAGTATCCTTACATGTTAACCCTCTATGGCATCTAGATGGATTTAAACAAATAAGAACCCATTAAGCTCTATGGAAATCGTTGGAAAATCACACAAACCCTAATTGTATGGCATCTACAAATAGGTGGTTATGGCAACAATTGCCAGAAGCTAAACCCAAGTTAAGTATGGCATCTACTCTAACTTGCCTCAAATCAATCTAATTTAAACCTAGATGGTGATCAAGCATCTAAATAAAAATCAAGCGCATTACAAACAGCAAAAGATACTCAATAAAGAAGAAAAACATGATAATAACAATGCCACAAGGCAATTAAGTATTGACTAGGGTTACATCGTAGCCCTAGTACACAAAAGCTCCAAAGTAGCTCTTCCTCTTAGCCTTCCTTGTCGCAGCCCCTATGTAGAATAGATGATTTTTGGTTTTGTTTTTGTGGCTGACTTTTCACAAGGAGAATGGATCTCCTTAACATAAAACCCACCGCAAGGGTATTAAAGGCTCCAATTAAAACCCCACTAAAATCCTATCACTAATGGACTTGAAGTCCTTATTAAAGAAAATGAAAAATAAACGGAAATAATAAAAACTAGAAATTAAATTCTCTCCTAAATACCATTGAATAGCATTCCCATCTCTATTTGATTCCAAAACTGCTAGGTTTCATCTTATTGTTGTAATGCACATGTCTTCGCGCAGCTAGTTAGCTTCTTATTCCACTGAAATTATTGTAGACACCTGAGATCTCCATTTTTCACTTCTTTTTCACATAACTCTCATATTGAATGTCTATAAATTAAAACAATATAAATTAGTGCATTTGAGTCATTCATTTAGACAAAATCCAAAGGAAATATATGATACTAATATATGAAAATATGCACCCATCACTCACTTCCACTCCGAGATATCGACAAGGTAGCGGGCATGCGGAAGCTTCAAACAAGACTATTTTGTAGTGTTTCAAGAAGAGGGTTGAATAGAACAGTAAGTGGTCGGAAAAGTTACCCGGAGTTTTATGGGCATATCGCATGAAAATCCTGAAAGTTACAGGGGAAACACCATTCTTCATGGCTTACAAAACAAAAGTTGGCATCTTGGTCCAAGTCACAACTATGCCAAACTTGCATACTAAAGAGCTAACCACCTTAGAAAACGTGGGAATTGTAAAGTCCAATCTTAACTTTGCGGAAGAACGCCAAGAGTGTGCCTAGGTCAAACAATCCGCTTACCATTGATCATACCATAGCAAGGGTGTCAAACCCAAGGGCTTCCAAGTTGAGGATCTTTTCCTAATAGTGATCTTCGAAAATACCAAAATCCCAAAAGAAGGTATACTCAGATCAAACTAGGAAAGACTCTATAAGATCATCAAAGTAGGAAGCAAAGGAACCTACTATATGCAATGCATGGACAGGACCTTGATCACCAAGAAGTGAAGCACCACTAAGCTCAGACAATATTATCCTTAAGCGCAACACCATCCGAACTACACAGGGTTTGATTCCCTTCCTAGGATATGTAGGCAATCCATTACAGACTCAATCAACACCACTGTCTATGTGAAGACAAGTCCATGAAGAACTCATCTCCTCACACCCTACCATAGGCTTATCGTCAAAAGTGATCCCTGACGTAATTTTTACATTATATCATTTTTTTTTTCTTAGAATTACACCATGAATTGATTCTCCTTCCTGGAGATAGATAGGCAATTCTTCCCAAATTCAATCACACTCCCGTCTCAATCATACTCTCGTAAATAAATAAGCTTTATTTGTCTAAACTTCAACATTTTTTCTTTCTTTTATCTTTTTGGTGATGCAGGGTATACCTCACTCACTTCAAATAAAGCATAAACTTTGAAAACTTTCCACAATACAAGTCTAAAATTCAAAGTGTCATTGTCAAAAAAGTCTCTCTTAACCCATCCTGTATTAAACAGGTGGCATGTTAGGAGATTCTAACCGTAATAACCATGGTTATGATTGGCAAGCTATTAGCACGGGCATATAGCACCCTAACCTGGAAGTCCAATGCACCATCCGGTCTCCGAAAAGTTTATACGACTAGCAAAGTTATGGGTTATAATATTCAAACCCAAGGTCTACGCCATTTCAGGGAATTGTCGAAAGGCAATCCAGAAATTATCCGAGGGTGGCTTTGAAATCTAACCCCAAGTACGATTACTTCTATCTCGGACCAACATACTAAGTCAAATATGTTCTACAACAACATATGTTAGCAGGTTCGAATGGGGCATCTAAACTAGGTAATCCCCAATAAGAATTTTATTCCAGCAGAGCTCTGATACATAGAAATTCTTTGACCAAGACAATTAAAGTAGTCTGATCAGAAATGCTTATATCTGACGCATAGGGTCTAAAAAACGATTCAAAAAGTGTTTCCGTCCTGCATGCTGACAACCAAGTCCCTAAAGAACTTTCATTTAAGATTCACTGGGAACGGACAAGCAACTTGAACTAAGGATAAATTTTTTCCTATCACATTGCAAATATTAAAATCTTTGGCCCAAGAATTAGGGCAAGGCAAAGAGGAGTGAACTATCCTACAAATTATTTTAGGTACAAAGTCCCTCAATCTTAGTCCGATAAATACATCCTGCTAAGTATAGAGCAAAAGGTTTTTCATGGGTTTAATGTGTAACTCCTGACACCGAAGTAAAGTGGTATTCTGGATATCGTGGTGAGAAACTTTATGAATACTAAGTTTAAGAGGCAATGTTTTTTCGAATCAACATTATCAAGGGGGATTTTGAGCTTTGTCCCAGGCCTATAAACTTATTAGTATTCTGCTCTATGACTTGTTCTCTAAAAGTTCGTTTACTTTGGAAAGATGTACTAGATTAAGATTTGGTTCTATGAGTAAGGAAGCAAAAAAGAAAAAGGAACATTCATACAAACACATGTTTATCATCAAAGTCTCAGGACTAGGGCATGACAAAGTACAAACAACTTGGGGCCCTTGATGTGAAATTTATCCTACAAAGACTATGATACAAACTTAGCCAAAATTGTCAATTCTATAACAGCTCGGCCATCATTGTTATTCATTCCAAATGTGAGGAAAAGAGCAATGACGAGGAACCCTCTCAAGAATCTCAACACTTTGCTGAGGCTGAACCCGTATACGAATACTGCAAAGAGGGTATTGCATAGGGATGAATCTTATGCAACAAATCTTAAGAAGTGGATGATGCTATTATGAGATTATGTCTTAAATCATTCTTATTTGATCTTATATGGCTGAAGAAGGAAGGAAAAACATGGGTTTTGGGTTCAGGACCTTAAACGTTGAAAAATTAAACAACGAATTGGGCTCAGAAAGAAGATTATGAAATAGAGGGAAGAACTTCACTTTGTAGATGGAAAATAAAGAAATCTTATGAAATCAAACTTGAAAGAGGTTATTTAAAGACAAAGCATTAGGTGATCTAACCGTTGAATACTAACATACTTTGCCTCGAGATTGATGAATGTGAAGGCCATAACTACTTAGAGAAATGAATGGTCGTCTCTTGCAAAGTGTGCTAATGTGACACACATAATCATTGAAATCTTTTACAACATGACGCTCAAGGTGGCGTGATCGAAATCCAAAAGTATCTTCTCTACTCCATGAAGGTTTAGATTAACATATGAAGATAAAAGACCAAACGGTACGCATTCAAGCTTACTCTTCAAGGCATGATCTTTGCATAACTATCCATCCTTAAGAGGGAGAGGTTGCCTTTCTAAAGCATATATGGAACCATGATTTTCCAAGGCCAGAGTAAGGCCGATCTGAATACAGTTACCTTAGAAGTCTGGTCATGGACTCACTAGCTCCAAGCTGATCTCTATCAGACCAAGCAGCAGTGTCACTATTACCCTGTACCGAGGTAATAAGCAAAGCCCAAGCGACTTCACTTGTTGCCTTGGCAGTTGTGGCTGCAGCTTAGGCCATGCTAGGCTCCTTTGTGACGCGGGCCTGGGCTCGCTACTGTAAGATGGCACAGGCCTAGGCTTGTGCCTGCAAGGTGAGGCCTTCACCGTGAGTCCCCATCTTGCAGTGAGCTTCCTCGGTGGCTGCTACCATGGTGCCTGCCGTTGGCCTAGCCACGGTGGTGCCCCTTAGGGGTGGTGTAGCTCCACTTGTTGTTGTGTTGAGGCTCATGGATTGCCATGGTCCAAATCCTTGAATGTAGAAAGTTTCGTTCGTAGTGGTTTCTGAGTTTCTAGTCATTGTATTTTTCTTTTACGTTTTATCAAAGAATTTTTGTAAATAAAAATTCCAAGAATAAGAACGTACGAAAAATCTACAAATGAGCAAGAAAATGAAAAACATTGAATGCAAGAGTCTTTTTCAAGCGTTTGAATCAAGACTCTCAATGAAAACACCAACTTGTGGATGCAAATTTCCACCTTTTACTTCTTGGACGAAAATGCACCTGCAAAACAATTAACACCTTAAGTCAAGGCCAAAAGTCTCACGTGCCCACGATGATTTTTTTTTTGGGGGGGGGGGGGGGCTTTGGCCGAAGAACCTCCGATGCCAAAGTTAGAATTTGAGAGAGAATGTATTTAGAGAAATTTTGGAGAATTTTAAAAGAGAATTGGACTTCGGTTTTTGGAGAAATGTGGGTGTTTATATAGGGGTGTGGCCGGCCCCTATTTGGAGAAAAGGGGTCCGGCCACTTATGGTGGTTTTTGGCTCTAATTGCAAGATATTATGTATCTTGCAATCAATTATGACATTAATTAGAAAATTAATCAATTAATTTAGGTAATTAATCCTAATTTGAATGAATAACTGAGGGCTACCTTGTGGGAAGGATTTGATGAGGATGGATGAAATAGGTTTTGAATAAATACCTATTTTGATCACTTTTGACCTTGATTGAGTTGTGATTGTCTACTGCTTGAGAGTGGGAGTTCCGGCGTGCCTCGAGGGTAATTTTGTCTTTTTAACCCAAAAATTCACATGTTGCCACCATATTTTTCTTGATTATTTTTTGCTCCATAATAGATTCCAGAAAATTTGAAGGTAACCATTGCAATTACTTGGAGGGGCAAGCTTATCATTGGTGGGAATCCGTTTTAATTAACCCTAATCTTGAAATTTCAACTTGGGAAATTTTCGAGGCTCTATTTTTCGAGAAATATTTTCCCGAGACTACGAGAACTATAAAGGTTCGGGAATTTACAAACCTCTGGCGAAATGAGATGACTATGGTGCAATATGTAGCTAAGTTTGAAG
This sequence comes from Pyrus communis, assembly GCF_041283825.1. Classification (NCBI taxonomy): domain Eukaryota; kingdom Viridiplantae; phylum Streptophyta; class Magnoliopsida; order Rosales; family Rosaceae; genus Pyrus; species Pyrus communis. Next base: position 18,096,514 of record NC_142565.1, read on the forward strand.
AGTTGATGCGCTTTGCACCTTATATGATTCTCGATGAGATTACTAAAGCAAAGAAATTGGAAGAACGGTTAGTAATTGAGATCAAGAAGGTAGAACTTTTTAAGATAACGAAATACTCTGAGGTTGTTGACCGTGCTTTTATGGCAAAACAAAGGATCCTTGAATCTAAGAGGTCTTGGGCATTTAAGAACTTTAGTGGAGGGCAGAGTAGTAAACGCCCAAGGTTTATTCCACCTTGTTTCCAACAACCGAATCAGACATCCTTTAAGCCGAATCAAGATCGAATGTGTTATCAATGTGGATAGAAAGGAAACTATCTGAGGGATTGCCCACAATTGCAAATATATCAAGCACCTAGGATTCGGCAACTTCAATATTATGCACCACCACAACAATTCCATGCTCTCGCACGAGTGTACCATGCTTCGTTCCAACCCCCACAAAACCAATTTAGGGGTAATCTTCATTAACAAGCACCACGTCCAAGAGAACAACCTGCTCAAAACAGACCTAGGGTGTCAGCAATTGCTAGGAGCCCCAAGCAACTTACTCAGGGACGAGTGTATGTAGTTGGTCAAGTGGATGAGCAACAAGACCCGGAATTGATGGAAGGTATTTTTCTCGTCTTTAATTCTTAGGCTAAGATATTGTTTGACCCTGATGCTACAAACTCATCTATATCTACATCTTTTGCATCCATATTGGGACTACAGTCTGAATTTATGAAATTTCCATTATTGATTGGATCTCTTTTGGGAGATTGTGTAAAAGTCAATCAGGTGTGCAAGTCATGTACAATAGATATATTGCACCATAAGCTTGAATGTGATTTGGTGGTGTTATAGAAATGCCCGATCCCCCAATCCCCCAATCCCAATTCGGAAGAAATCCATATTTGGAATGCTTAAACGATTTGAAGGTATTATTGATTGTGCTAGGAACTTTGTGAATATGACTACCTCTATTGGAAAAAATTTTAGTTTTATAGGAATAAGAGTGTTACAAAACCTAATTCAATTTTGGATAACATAAAAGTTGATTATTTAAGACAAATAGCTCAAATTATGGTGGAGGGTATAAGTGGATCCAAAACTGAATATATGCCAATAGTAAGAGATTTCCTTGATGTATTCGCAAAAGACTTACCTGGATTGCCACCCATTTGAGAAATAGATATTTCCATAGAGACATATCCAAGTGCATCACCCATATCTATACTTCCATATCGTATGGCTCCAACAAAATTGAAAGATTTAAAAAAGCAACTTCAAGAACTTTAAGAGAAAGGTTTTATACAGCCTAATACATCACCTTGGGATGCTATTGCATTATTTGTAAATAAAAATGATCAAACCCTTAGGTTGTGTATTGATTACCATTCACTAAATAGAATTACTTTAAAGAACAAGTATTCATTGCCTACAATTGATAATCTATTTGATCAACTGAAACGTGCACGATATGTCTCAAAGATTGATCTTCGTTCCGGTTATCATCAACTTCTAATTAAACTAGAAGATATACCAATGACAACTTTCAGAACTCGATAAGGACATTATGAGCTTTTGGTTATGCCTTTTGGTTTAACGAATGCACTAGCAGCATTCATGCATTTAATGAATCGAGTTTTTCAACATTGCCTTGATCTGTTTGTTATTGAATTTATTGATGGCATTCTCATCTACTCTAAGACCGAGGAAGAACATCAAGAACATTTGTCAATCATCTTATAGACTTTGAGAGAAAATACGTTATATTCTAAGTTAAGCAAATGTGAGTTTTGGTTGACTGAAGTGAAATTTTTAGGATATGTCATCTCGAATAAAGGCATTGCAGTGGATCCTTCAAAAGTAGAAGCAGTGTTGAATTGGAGTCAGCCAAAAGATGTACATGACATACGAAGCTTCCTAGGTTTGGCCGGTTATTACAGAAGATTTATTAAGGATTTCTCTCGAATAGCCATTCCCATAACCAAGTTAACACAAAAGGGAGTTAAATTTATTTGGACTGATGAATATGAAGAATCATTTTAGGAATTAAAGATTCAATTAACAACTACTCCGGTATTGATCATTCATAAAAGAGATGTCGGTTATGCAGTTTTTACCAATGCATCATTACATGGACTATGATGTGTTTTAATGCAATTTGGCAGAGTTATTGCTTATGCTTCCCATCAACTGAAGCCACATGAAAGAAATTATCCAACACACGATTTAGAACTAGAGATTATTGTTCATGCACTGAAGACATGGAGACATTATTTATAAGGAGAACGATTTAGACTTTTTCTGATCATAAAAGTTTAAAGTACTTATTTACTCAAAAATAGTTGAATTAAAGGCAACACCGCTAGAGGGAATATCTTAAGGATTATGATTTTGGTTTGCATTATCATCCACATAAGACCAATGTAGTGGTGGATGCATTAAGTAGAAAACCCCAAACACTAGCAACTCATTTGTTTCATCAAAAGTCAAAAATGGTAGAATCTCTTTATGATTTTGACTTGCATGTGGGAATGCAAGAAGATTGTGCGTATTTGTGTAATTTAGTCACTCACCCCACTTTGATTAAGAGAATCATTGATGCACAAAAAAGCGATTCTATGTCTCAATCTTTTTGAACAAAGATTTCAATTGGGGAAACACTTAAAGGCTGGAAACTTCGTGCGGATGGTGGATTAAGATATTTAATTGACTATATGTACCAGAAAGTTCTAATTTAAGGAATGAAGTTCTTTGGAAAGAGCACTATTCACCTTTTACGATCCATCTTGGAGAAACCAAGATGTAACACGATCTTCGGCGTCAATTTTGATGGAATGGTATGAAAAGAGAGATGTAAAGGATTTTGTGGCAAAATGTCTTACTTGTCAACAAGTGAAAGCTGAACATCAGAAGTCTTCAGGTTCACTACAATCATTACCGGTAGCAGAATGGAAATGGGATCACATCACTTTGGACTTTGTTACTGGTCTGCCGAGATCCCCCAACACAATGAGATGCAATATCAGTTATTTTGGATCGTTTAACCAAATCGACACATTTCCTACCAATTAAAACCACATACTCCACTGAAATACATTGAAAGCTTTATATCAGAGAAATAGTTAAATTGCACAGAATTCCTATTTCGATTGTGTTTGATCATGATTCTAAATTTACTTCAAATTTTTGAGGAAGTTTACAAAAAGCATTGGGTACAAAAATTAATTTCATTAGTGCTTTTCATCCCCAAACTGATGGACAATCAGAACGGACTATTCAAATCTTAGAGAACATGTTAGGAGCCTACATTATGGATTTCGGTGGAAGTTGGGAAGATCATTTGTCACTAGCAGAGTTTTCTTACAACAATAGTTATTAATCAAGCATACAGATGACACTACATGAAGCATTGTATGGAAGACCTTGTCGATCACCTATAGTTGGACAGAAGTAGGAGAAATTGTGTCGTTAGGACCTGATTTGGTACAAGAGACAACTGAAAAGATTAAGATTATCAAACAGCGGATCCTAACATCTCAAAGTGGACAAAAGAGTTGTCTCGATCAAAGGATGAAGCCATTGAAATTTAATGTGGGTGATAATGTGTTTTTAAAAGTATCAACTCAAAGAGGAATTAAAAGGTTTGGAAAATCTGGAAAATTATCACCAAGGTTTATTGGACTGTTTGAAATTCTTGAAAGAATAGGGGAATTAGCTTATAAGTTAGCACTGCCTCCTCAACTTTCTGGCATACATACTGTTGTTCATGTTTCTATGTCTTGAAAGTATGAACCGGAACCATCACATGTGATCGATTGGGGATAATTCAACATAAATGAACAATTATCCTTCAAGGATAGACCGATTCAAATACTAGACTACAAAGAGCAAGTGCTACGCACTAAAACAATTCCATTAGTGAAAATTTTGTGGTTACACGAAGACACAGATGAAGCAACATAGGAATTAGAGACAGATGCATATAAAATACCCAAAACTTTTCTCTTATTCTAGTAAGTTTAAATTTCGAGGACGAAAATTTGTTTTAGGAGGGTAGAGTCTAAAGACCCTCATTTAAATTACTGTTTACAATTACTGTTAAATAGTAAGATTATTTCTTTGTAGGTGTAACATGTTTTAATTGTTAATTATCGAGGCTTTAATGTAATTCACCATACAGTCTGTTTGTGCATGTTAGTATGGAGTTTTTATAAGATTATTAATATTAGCTAAAGCCTATTTTTAAACAAAACAAAACAAAAGGGGAAGCCCTGATGTGATATAACCTAACACACAAATTAAACCCTTTTTATGTAGTTGTAGTATGTGAAAGTAGGGATCATTCTAGGCCGGGGATTAAAAGGGATGCTAATCTACTCAAATTAGACTCAAAAACACTAAACTAGACTCTAATGACTTAAAACAAACTAGAATGACTCAATACAGCACAAAACAAGCAAATTGACTCAAAACAGAAACTAAGGATTACTTTGGACGAATTCTAACTTAACTTTGACTCAAAACACTAAAAGAAACAAATTAAAACAGGTTCTAACTAAGTAAACACAAAATATTAAAGGGGGAATTGGTTTTGATGAAATTAAAGTAAAAACAAACAGATTTAAAGACTCCACAATTTGGACAAAATTGGGTGTTTAAATGGGTGAATGGCTAGCTAGAGGGTTCATCTACACACATGAAACATATGCATATAAATCGATTTCCAGTTATTATTCCTATAAACCATGAATGACAGTGCCCCAAGTTAACCATGAACTGCAAAAATTAACCATTAGATTTTCCTAATTTCATTGAATTGGACTTAGTGACGCAATCAAATTATTCTTATCAAGTTCCCTATATGAACTGCATGACAGAGATACATATCAAAAATCATTAAGTTCGATGAAAATCATAAACATTGACATGACATTCATAACTATGAACTGCATGATACTTCTGCCATGGATTTACTTAACGCAATCGTGACTAGCAACCTCCACTACGTGTAAATATAAGTTCATAATGATTAGGTGAAATTCCCTTATATTTTAGCATCAAATTCATGCATGCAAACTAAGTAGGCCTCCTTAATCAACATACAAGAATAAGTTATTAATCAAACAGATAAGTAAATCGCATTCATGTTTTACAAAACAATAACTGGAGGAAATCAATTCATATCACATATATGTTCATGGCTTTGAATCCACCTCTAGCTAAAATGAGTTTAGTTCCTCATGTTCGCACTTAAACAAAGATAACTTAAATTAAACATTGAAAGCAAAAGATAGAATACACCTAAGAATGTTCCAACACTCCAAGCTTGAATGGTAGGGCACGGCTCCAAGGGTCTCCTCTCCTTTCTCCTTGCAAAGCTGCGGCACAATGAGAGATTTCTGCGTATGATGGATGTGTGTTGTGAATTGTAGTGAGAGATGGGTGATGAATGAATGCTGCGACACTACGTATTTATAGGGAGAAGGGAAGGCACGGCAAGGCTGAGAAATAGGGGAATTAGGACTCCAAATCAACAAAGAACAAGGACACTCTCAATCAAATTCCAGGGAGGAAAAGGAATGATCCTTGCGGCAGGAAACATGGCTTCTAGAAGGGAAACATGCGGCATACTTTTAGGGATAGGGATAGGGCTTTCATGTGAAATATTCTAACACTCAAATTAAAACCCTATGATTGTAGTATATGAAAGTAAGGATCGTTTTAGGCCGGGGATTAGAAGGGCTGCTAATCAACACAATTAAGACTAAAAAAACACTAAAATAGACTCTATAGACTCTAAACTAACTTAAAACACTCAAAACAGAAACAAGCACTTAAAAAGACTCAATTTTAGATCTAACAAGTGTTCTGGACGAAAATAAACCTTAACTTGACTCAAAAGACTCAAAGAAAGCAGATTTTGACTCAAATAACAAGACTAAATGAAAGAGGGATTGTTTTTGACGAATTTAAAACTTAAAACAAAAACTTTGTAGAAAATACTTTGGAAAAACGAATTTAAGTGAAATAAATGGGTGAAAGGCTAGTTAGAGGGTCCTTCTCCACACATGATATATGCATACAAACCAATTTCCAGTTATTATTCCTTTAGACTATGAATGACAACGCCCTAAGTTAGTTGCATCGCACAACTAACCATCAGATTTTCCTTATTTCATTGAATTAGATGGAATACGCATCTAAACCAAATTATCTTTCTCAAGTTCCCTATATGAAACGCATGATAAAGATACATATCAAAAGTCATTAAGTTTTGTGAAAATCATAAGCATTGTCAAGGCATTCATCACTATGAAACGCATGAGACTCATACCAAGGATTTACTTAACGCGATTGTGACTAGCAATCTCCACTACTTGTGAATATAAGTGAATAACTATTATGTGAAACCCCCTTATATTCTAGCATCAAATTCATGCATGCAAATTAAGTGTCGACCCCCAACCCACATACATAAACAATTTTTAATAACTTAGATAAGCAAATCACATTAAAGCCTTAAGAAACAATAACTAGACGTAATCAATTCATGTAAAACATATAATCATAGCTTCGAATTCACCTCTAACTAAAAAGAAGTTAGTTCCACATGTTCGCAAAACAAAGAAAATTAAACTTAAACATTAAAAATGAAAATAGAATACACCTAGAAACACTCCAGGTGGCTCCTCCTTCCTTCCTTGCTGCCAACAATGGGGATTTATGTGAATTTGGGCTCTTGAGGTGTGGTGGATGGTGTGGTGTGAATTTGGGGTAGAGGGTGGTGGTTTTTGAGTGTTGTGGCATCAAGTATTTATAGGGTGAAGGGGAGGCACGAATTTGGGCTGAAAAGGAGAGGAATTAGGACTCCAAATCACCAAAGAACAAGGATACTTTCAATCAGATTCCAAGGAGGACAAGGAATGGTCCTTGTGGCAGATTCTAGAACTTCTAGAAGGGTCACATGTGGCATAAACTTAATGCACGAAAATAGGGCTTCTAGAACTTGATATTTATGTGATTTAATGTGAAAAGGAGTCCTCTTTGAAGTTGGAATTAAGGTAGGAAAAGATTAGGATAGGATAAGATAAGATAAGGTTTGGATAAGACAAGGAAATTTGGATAAGGTTCCTTATTACTTGCTCTTTCCTTATCTTCTTTGCATTTGGACTTCTTTCTCCAGATTTTTAGCCTTTCCTAGCATCTCTTGACTTCAATTTCGTCCATCTACATTGCTCCATAGTTAAGCTATCCAATCCATGCCCAAAACTGCTCCAAATAGCCTCAAAATGCACTTTCTTGCTCCTTTTGCCATTAGGACCTAAAAACATACGAAAATAGCTTAAAAGACTAAAATAGATAGTAATTAAGTAACTAAATGCAAGGAAACAACATAACTAAGTAGCATAAATATGCTCCTATCAAATTCCCCCACACTTAGCTTTTGCTAGTCCTCGAGCAAAACGAAATAAACAAAACAAACAAAACACAATCTAGACCTTCCAACATGTGCCTCAGGGATTTCCAATGAACATCACACATTAAAGAACACCACATACATAGATTTTAGTTATCCCTACCCTCGAGCATATACTTAACCATAGTTACCACACACTAGGTCCCATTTAATCAATTAAAACATGATTTTGAATGTAGTAACATGCCTTAGAGAATCCCCCAATTCCTCACTGGATACACTCTATTTTCACACAGATTTTCTGACTACACTCCCTACACTAGGTATATGTGAGAAGATTGATGTAAATATATAAACTAATACTCACATATGTATAATCAAAGACGGCACTTTCTGGAATTATTAACATGTATATGATCTCATGAATGGAATGCCACTACTTAGACACGAGAACCAAGGATACCATATGCTCAAACCAATTTTAAACTCCACATATTGAAACACATAACAATCAAGATCGAAGTCAAAGGGTTGTAACGGGGCTAAGGTATTGGCTAACAAAGAAAGGTAAGGATAAACAAAAGCTCTTAAAGCAATAGTAAGCAAAGTAATGAAATAAACACTTAGAATTCACTTTTGAATGCAGAAATCAACTTTGAACACCAAGGGAAGCTTCACACAAAACTCATGGTCAAATTCAAACTTTTGGACCCTTTCTTCAACAATCAACACTTATGAGTTCATTCTCACTTATTTTCAACTCCTTTTTCTTTCTTTTCCTTCTTTTTCACGTTTTTTTTTTTTTCCACGAATTTTTTTCATTATTTTCTTTCTTTGCCGTGCCCTATTACCTTCCCCCGCACTTGTTTTCTGCAATATATTGATCAAAAGGAGTTCATTCTAAGTCATGCTTCACTATCCTTTAAGAACAAGGGTATGGGAAATCCTAATCTAGGCTAGGTAAGGATAATGTGGTTAACAAAGAAAATAGGCTAAATAAGGCTCAAAAGGGTTAATCCTACAATACATATGCGAAAGGGTTAGGTTTTTTTGGCTTTGGTTTAACTAAACAACTTCATCTTATTGTATGTTATGCAATCAATATCATGCTTTGAATGAATGGGCATGAGTTCTAGTATTTGGAACTATAATGATGAAAACGCATTCTAAGTAGCAACCAAGCAAAGAATGATGAGATCATGCAACGACTTTAGAAAACAAGAAATCAAGATTAATAACTCTCCAAAGAATGTTTAGGCTCAAATCTCTCAGGGTTGTAGCGTTAGTTTGAGTTTCTTCCTTCAAGCATGTTACAAAAACTGATTTTTTATTTTGTGATTACATGTGAATTCATACATGTCAACTATAACCAAGCATATAACCAAAGAGCATATCAAACTTCCATCCATGTTCGTAACTTTCTTTAATAGTCATGCAATTAAAAACCAAATCCTCATCATTGTGTTGGAAGGTACCCTAAGACACAAACAAACACACAAACAAAAACGACTCTAAAAACAACTCTTTTTGGGTTTTTAAAAAAATCTCTTTCGATTTTTTTTTCAAATTTTCGGATTTTCTGTTTAAGACACATAAAAATACTTCAAAACACACTAAAAACACTTAAAAACAGTGAATAACAACTTTAGAAGTGATAGGTGATAAAATCCCACGAATTTGCATGAAAAACACTTCGTTTACCCCCCCCACACTTAAACCAAACATTGTCCTCAATGTTTTAAGCATAGACTCACAAACAAACAACCAAATAACACAACTAACAAACACGACAAACATGGCAAAATAAAAGCAATAAAGAGTAGGGTTTACGAACGCAAATCTGGTTATGGAGCCGAAGATTCCTAGGTCTTCTTTATTTGAATGCATGGGTTGCCTCCCAATAAGCGCTTGCTTTAACGTCTTCCAGCCGGACGATACCTCTCTTTAAACTTCATTGGAGCCCACGGCATGGAATTGATCTTTGAATGGAAGGTGATACTTGAAATGATCCGGTAATGGTTTAAATTCAAGATTGGGTGCCTGAATCATCAACAACATATTAGTATAAAACGAAATTGAAATTGGAGGAGGTGGCTTACCTATGTGCTCCAATAAGAACTCAAGGATAAACACATCTTCTTTGAACGTTTTAGGGACTTTGCACTCGGCCAGATTTGGTGTGAGGATTGGTCCTTGTCCTGTGTCATAAAATTCAACTTCTTTGGGGTTGTTTGCCTCAAGAACATCTTCTTTGACGAATTCTTGATATTCCATACTTTGCACCTTTGGAAGGGCTTCCAAGATGTCTTTTTCACTTTCTTCTTCCTTAGAATTCATGAACCTGCAAGGACTAGGGACATTTGGTGGAACGGGGTTAGAAATAATTAAATTTGGAACAACCTTATCTGAATTGGATGGCGTAGGAGCAATAGGTGCATGCGGCAAAGGTGTTTCCACCCTTGCCGTGGGTTGGGTGTGTTCCTCTTCCTCAAATTGCAATCTTTCATCTTCCTTGTAATTTGATTTAGATGGTTTAGGGTCTGTTCCAACCTCCTTGCTACTTCTCAAGATGATTTCCTTGGCAGTTTCAAATCCTCCCTTCGGATTTATAATGGTTGAAATAGGGAGTTTGCCTTGGTCTTGAAATTGTCCTACGAACTCCGCTTGTGACATCCCACATCGCCCAGGAGAGTGATCCTTAAATGTATATTCTCATCCCTACCTAGCACGAGGCCTTTTAGGAGCTCACTGGCTTCGGTTTCCGTAGGAACTTCGAAGTTAAGTGAGAATGGGGCTAGAGCAATCCCATGATGGGTGACCCACTGGGAAGTTGCTCGTGAGTTCCCAAAAACAAAACCGTGAGGGCGTGGTCGGGGCCCAAAGCGGACAATATCGTGCTATGGTGGTGGAGCGGGGCCCGGGAAGTCATCCGCCCTGGGCCGAGATGTGACATTTGGTATCAGAGCCTAACCCTGGTCGTGATGTGCCGACGAGGACGTCGGGCCCCTAAGGGGGGGTGGATTGTGACATCCCACATCGCCCAGGGGAGTGATCCTTATATGTATATTCCCATCTTTACCTGGCCGGGGGCGGATCACTTCTCGGGCCTGCTCCACCACCGTAGCACAATATTGTCCGCTTTGGGCTCCGACTATGGGTCGGGATGTGACACCGCTATCTGCCCAATTTGCTTTTCCAAGTGGTCCAACCTTTTGTCTTGATTTTGCATTGCTTTGTTTTGATTTTCTTACCCCTGAGACAAATTGGTGAGTAACTTAATAACCGCATCACTATACAAAGACGTACCTGAATTTGTTTGGGCAGGTTGTGGTGGCTGCATAGGTGTTGTATAGAACTCCTCATATGCCTGCCAATATTCTCCTTGTTAAGCCTCCTTGGCTTGATTTTGTGAGCCCTGCACCAAAGAAATTAATTCATTAAGAATTTGATTATAATCTATTGACGAACCTGAGTTTGGTTGGGCATATTGTATATGAGGTTGTGGTGGTTACATAGGTGTTGAATAGAACTCCTCATATGGCTGCCAATATCCTTTGTGTTCAACTTGTTGAAATTCCCACCACATAGAGTTTGAATGATCACTCCAATCTCTTTGTGCACATTGATTTGCTTGATATTCTTGCCTATAAGAAGCATCAAATGTAGGGACACTTTGCATTGTGGACCCTTCGGCATACTGTGATAACTGACAAGTAAGATTCGCTATTTGAGCTTGAAGATTAGCAATTGCCATGTCTTGCTTCTCTAGTACCTGAAATCAAAGAAATAAAACTAAATCAAATATCAAAAGAAAAATAAACAAACAAACAGAGGGATTAGCAATTTTACTAATCCCCGACAACGGCGCCAAAATTTGATGTGAAATATTCTAACACTCAAATTAAAACCCTATGATTGTAGTAATGAAAGTAGGGATCGTTTTAGGCCGGGGATTAGAAGGGATGCTAATCAACACAATTACGACTAAAAAAAACACTAAAATAGACTCTATAGACTCTAAACTAACTTAAAACACTCAAAACAGCAACAAACACTTAAAAAGACTCAATTTTAGACCTAACAAGTGTTTTGGACGAAAATAAACCTTAACTTGACTCAAAAGACTCAAAGAAAACAGATTTTGAGTGAAATAAATGGGTGAAAGGCTAGTTAGAGGGTCCTTCTCCACACATGATATATGCATACGAACCAATTTCCAGTTATTATTCCTTTAGACTATGAATGACAACGCCCCAAGTTAGTTGCATCGCACAACTAACCATCAGATTTTCCTTATTTCATTGAATTAGATGGAATACGCATCTAAACCAAATTATCTTTCTCAAGTTCCCTATATGAAACGCATGATAAAGATACATATCAAAAGTCATTAAGTTTTGTGAAAATCATAAGCATTGTCAAGGCATTCATCACTATGAAACGCATGAGACTCATACCAAGGATTTACTTAACGCGATTGTGACTAGCAACCTCCACTACTTGTGAATATAAGTGAATAACTATTATGTGAAACCCCCTTATATTCTAGCATCAAATTCATGCATGCAAATTAAGTGTCGACCCCCAACCCACATACATAAACAAGTTTTAATAACTTAGATAAGAAAATCACATTCAAGCCTTAAGAAACAATAACTAGACGTAATCAATTCATATAAAACATATAATCATAGCTTCGAATTCACATCTAACTAAAAAGAAGTTAGTTCCACATGTTCGCAAAACAAAGAAAATTAAACTTAAACATTAAAAATGAAAATAGAATACACCTAGAAACACTCCAGGTGGCTCCTCCTTCCTTCCTTGCTGCCAACAATGGGGATTTATGTGAATTTAGGCTCTTGAGGTGTGGTGGATGGTATGGTGTGAATTTGGGGTAGAGGGTGGTGGTTTTTGAGTGTTGTGGCATCAAGTATTTATAGGGTGAAGGGGAAGCACGAATTTGGGCTGAAAATGAGAGGAATTAGGACTCCAAATCACCAAAGAACAAGGATACTTTCAATCAGATTCCAAGGAGGACAAGGAATGGTCCTTGTGGCAGATTCTAGAACTTCTAGAAAGGTCACATGTGGCATAAACTTAATGCACGAAAATAGGGCTTCTAGAACTTGATATTTATGTGATTTAATGTGAAAATGAGTCCTCTTTGAAGTTGGAATTAAGGTAGGAAAAGATTAGGATAGGATAAGATAAGATAAGGTTGGATAAGGTTTGGATAAGACAAGGAAATTTGGATAAGGTTCCTTATTTCTTGCTCTTTCCTTATCTTCTTTGCATTTGGACTTCTTTCTCCAGATTTTTAGCCTTTCTTATCATCTCTTGACTTCAATTTCGTCCATCCACATTGCTCCATAGTTAAGCTATCCAACCCATGCCCAAAACTGCTCCAAATAGCCTCAAAATGCACTTTCTTGCTCCTTTTGCCATTAGGACCTAAAAACATACGAAAATAGCTTAAAAGACTAAAATAGATAGTAATTAAGTAACTAAATGCAAGGAAACAACATAACTAAGTAGCATAAATATGCTTCTATCAGGCTTCTAGAAACCTGATATTTAGGTGTTCTAATGTCATTTAGATGTCCTCCTTGCAACTGGAATTAAGGTGGGATAAGATTAGGTTAGGATAAGATAAGATAAGGTTAGATAAGGTTTGGATAAGATAAGGTAATTTGGATAATGTTTCCTTCTTCTTAGCTGATTCCTTATATTCCAAGTCTTTGATTTAATTCTTCCACATGTTAAGCACATTCCTAGCCCTTCTTGAACTTCAAATCCGTCCATCCACCTTGCTCCATACTTGTGCTATCCATTCGAAGCCCAAAACTGCTCTAAAATGCTCCAAATTGCACTTTCTTGCCAACTTAGTCATTTGAACCTAAAAACACATGAAAATGGCTTAAAACACTCTAATAAATAGAAATTAACTAGGTAAATGCAAGAAAACAAGCTAAGTCGTATAAATATGCTCCTATCAAACCCACTTGGACAATCAGTTGTCTCGTACCCAGCAACCTCAAACCTTAACCATTCATATATTCTATTTTATTTTGTTTCCATCTTACTCTCCCTCTCTCTCGATTATTCCCTATTCCTCTCATCTCTTTTGGAAATGAAGAACAGACATACCAACTAGCCTTCTCAGGTATTCTCAAATTCATATCCTTATCAAAAAAAATTATTTCAGGGAGAGTTAAAAGGTGGAAGGATGTTTTCCTATTGGATGAATTAGAGATATAAAGCAGGAGGTGGAAGTCTATATCTCTAATTTGGGTTTTCTCCTGCTCATTCATCCTTCCTAATTAGCTGAGTAATTAATCCAGCCTATTAGGTATAGCTGGAGGGTCTAGGCTTAGGTGATAATGATTTATTTCCCTCCTATAAATAGCTACAAATGAAAACCCTAATTTGAGTTCTTGGGTAATTTGAGAAGAAAGTCTCAGCTCAATTTTTGTAAGTCTTGCTTTTAAGTGTAGATTTTATTTCAGCATTTTGGGTACTTAGAAATTGTAAGGTCGCATTATAATTTTAGTTTTATAATTTTGTTTATTTGTTTGATGGTGTTTGGAGTTAGACTCGAGTTCGAAATAAGAGTCGGCAAAGCTTTCAGAGAAGTTAGTTTCAGTGAACCAAGTAGGGGGCTCTGGGAAGCCTTCTATCTATATATTTGTATATAATTTATGAATTCATTTATGTTAGATTATCTATTATGTAAGTTTATTGTGCTATTTTATATTAGAATTCAAGAATAAGGAATGAGGAGTAAAACCAAACCGGGAATTGTACATCAAAATTGTTAAACCCAATATTGTTGGACCTATGCTCTGATACATTTTATATAAAGTTTGTATATTAGGCCATAATAAATAAACTTGATGACACAAATAATGATAATTTATGTTTTCGTTCCCTTTGTTTGTGAAGTTCATATAATATAGACTATCTAAAATATTTTTTTTAATAAGAGATAATTAAGCAGTGTTAGTAAAAAACATATCATCATACATTACCTGTATTCAGTCATTATTACATACCAATATTTAACAACCTTAACCTACATAACCGAATTAGATTGTTACATATAAGAATCAAATATATAAATATATATATATATATATAATGAAAATCAGTTGACTTTGTTCTAAACTAGAGGGTCTTTTATTGTTGTGCTCCTTATGAATTAGTAGTAAAATTTTAATTTCATGAGATTATTTAATTTCCGAACTGCTTTGTGTTATCCATCAGAATTATTTATTTTCTCTCTGTCAGATGAAAAGTGAAAACGGAAATCTATTTGTCATTGAGAAGGAAATTTGGAGTTTTGGTTAGTTGTTAGGTTTTTGTATGGTGGAGCCAACTCTTGGCAGGTACCAAGTTCTCTTGTCAACCACAGTGCACAAGTTCTTTAGGGCAATTCGGGATTGGGGCAAGATGACTAGCAAAAAGGAAAATTTAGTAATGGTATGGTTTTTGGACAAATTTCAAATAATTCTCACTTGGGATAGCATGGTGTGGGAAGTGTTTAATAATTCTCACTTCAAGTCCAAAATCCTTTCATATAATGAAACTTCAGGTCGAATCTTTTTATATGATGAGGATCAATGAACTCAGTTCGGGTCCTGGTATATACTCATCATAAAATAATAATAATAATAATAATAATAATAATAATAATAATATAGTATAGAGAGAGAGAAAGGGTGAACGTGATCAATATGTATCATTCATATTATAAAATATATAGCATATGATGGACAATTATACTGTACCAATCACATTAATAAAAAAATTAATAATAATAAGAAAAGAATAAATATTAACTTACTACACTCTTTTTCTCCTTCTTAACAATGATCATGTATCAAGGTAGTGTTTGAGAATTATGGGAAGCTCAAATTATTGGATTTGACCCATATTTTAGTATGGTATGAATAAAAGGGTAATGAATAACTTCAATGAAAAAAACGTTTGCAGTCGTGTCACGGCCCGGACCCGGGGTTGGTGGAAAAAGAACCCCGCGCCTAGCTCGTGAGTGAAAGTAAAAAAAAAAACAAAAAAAAAAACGAAAAACAAACTTCTCTTATAAAAATAACTCCAAAATCCTTACAGGGTGTACAAAAATAATAAATTAAAACTCTTACATCTCTTGTCTAACACAACCTCAGCTCCTCTATCACCTGTCTTGCCAAATAACTCATCTGTAAATTAATAGGTGAGGGGTGAGCAACAACCACCATCACTCAGTAAGTAGAATATGTAATATGTCAATCAAGCGATACCATTTTAAACATACTATAAAATAGGATAATAATATCAAAGCTTTAGCCACTTAATTCCATATCACATCATCCCTTTATATGTTCATTATATCCTTCATAAATTGTAACTCACCACGTGACCCCTAATGGCCTTCTTGCCCTAATGTCCCCATGTGCAGTTTACATTTATCCCTCGGATTAATGCAACACTAAAGTTCTCATGCTCCATGAACATATCCAAATAATCCCCATATCACCATATCAATAATTCCAAAAGCATTTCAACAAATCCAACATGCTTGACTTGAAAATAGATAGAGATTTATAAATAGATAAAACCCACAATAGTTCATGGTTTTCATTTATTTGAAAATAAGAATATTTTGAAACACATTACATAAATCACTCACCTCGATAATCCAAGCTTTGGCGAGACAACCCAACTAACATCTCCAAACACCTCAAACCCTAGCTTTCCCATTTTCTTTTCTTTCTAAGCTCTCACTCTAACGTATATATAATATATACACACAACACACACACACACGCACATATATATATATATACAAGTATGTATGTATGTATATATGTATACATATACACACCAATCTCTACGTAATGCATGCATTGCATGCTATCTCCATCTCTCTCTCCTACGAGAGCTCACAAGCTACACACCGCCTCCTTTCCAAAAACAATGAAGCGAGGCTCCTATTTATAGGTTAGGGAAACCGGCAACAACTTAGTTGCAATTGGATGGTTTTGGCGGTCTCAAATGCAAGGATAAACTGGTGTCCAAAAATCTTTCCATGCAGCCACTTTTTGATGAAGCCTAAGCAACCTATACTGCTTATTCATCAAACCTATAATCACATGTGTAAGAATTATAAGTGACTAAGCACTTAAACATATCCAGCCGTGCCACCTCTAGGTTCCATGTTGCACCATTAATTACCTATAAAATTGGCATCTAAAACTCTAAATAAATATTTATTTTAATTTTAAAATATGGGGTCTCACAATCTATCCTCCTTAAAGAAATTTCATCCTTGAAATTTACTAAACCTTATTCCGAAGTCTACTCTTAAAGTTCTATATCACTAGCTCAATTCAATTCAACCTATCTAACTGGCTCCACAGCATTCCAAGGGTATCTAATAACTAGGCTACAATGAAAAACTTAGACCACAATCCCAGGGGTATCTAATCCCTGGAGCTCTGATACCATTTTGTCATGCCCCGGACCCAGGGTCAATAGGAAAAATCTCGAACCCGAATCTGGCACACAAACTAAAAATAAAATTAAATAAAAGGAAAGTGTAACTAGGTGGAAAAATATGAAATTCCTCTTACAACAAGAAATCGACAATTCTTTACAAGAATAAAATAAATAAATACAAAATTCTATGTTAGATCCCACATCGCCCAGGGGAGTGGATCCTGTAAACCTTATATGTATATTCTCATCTCTACCTAGCATGAGGCCTTTTAAGAGTTCACTGGCTTCGAGTTCCATCAGAACTCCGAAGTTAAGCGAGTTCGGGCGAGAGCATTCCCAGGATGGGTGACCAACTGGGAAGTTCTCGTGTGAGTTCCTAGAAACAAAACCATGAGGGCGTGGTCAATGCCCAAAGTCGACAATATCATGCTACAGAGGAGTCGAGCCCGGAATGTGGTGGGGGCCCAAGCCAAATGTGACAATTTGGTATCAGAGACAATCCCTGGCCGAGTATGCCGACGAAGACGTCAGGCCCCTAAGGGGGGTGGATTGTTAGATCCCACATCACCCAAGGGAGTGGATCTTGTAAGCCTTATATGTATATTCTCATCTCTACCTAGCATGAGGCTTTTTGGGAGCTCACTAGCTTCGAGTTCCATCGGAACTCCGAAGTTAAGCGAGTTCAGGCGAGAGCATTCCCAAGATGGGTGACCAACTGGGAAGTTCTCGTGTGAGTTCCTAGAAACAAAACCGTAAGGGCGTGGTCGAGGCCCAAAGCGGACAATATCATGCTACAGAGGAGTCGAGCCCGGGTTGTGGTGGGGGCCCGGGCCGAGATGTGACATTCTATCCTTACACTTAATCCGATCTCATCCCATCTACCTTTTTTACTGTTTAGTTCTTAAACCTGCATAACAATAGAGGGGTGAGCTTTAACAGCTCAGTAGGGACATAACCTTATCACAGTAAATTGACAATATTAAATTAAGTGTCATGAAATCATATAGCCAAATATCAAATCATTATTGATAATAATGCATGAATGCAATTGAACCTCTTCGGCTACCCCTGTTAATTTATACAATATAACACACAGACCTGCATATCCCATACCATGCATTTTACCCTTGCAGAGGTGGTTCGAATGTTCTATTATAGAAACTAACCCCCATATGATATCCCAAGTTCATAAACCCCTTTTGCTAGTCATCTTATCTAATTCATTGATCTCCAGCCCAAATCACCCACATCAACAATTCCCGTCGATATCCTATTCTACTGTGCACATCGGGCTCTCCTGAAACTGGTTTCAAAATGAATAGATTCAACTACACAAAATATCCTTTCCAACTACCCTCATTTCCATACTTCCAATCTGAACACTGAAATTCCAACCACTTCAATATGAATGATGCACAAATGATGCCATTTTATCTTTCACATGTATCACAGTATATTCTCAACGAATAATGTTTCAGCCATAATTTCATACCCAATAACAAATAAACACTTAACTAAAGCAATTAGCCAATTAAAATCCAACCATATAAATCAACCAAAAAGATCAAGAATATTATAGTAATTCACGAAATTTAATAAAATCAATTTCTGTAAAGGTCTGCCTTATTTCCACTACCTGGATTCCAAACCATTGCTCTGACTCTCTACTACAAGAGTCTACCTTCGGCAACTCCTATCCACAAGTGTAAGCAATTACTAAAAAACATGACATGAACTTTTATCCTAGTCAGCATGCTTAAGCTTGCTAATTACACACTACTAATTCAAAAGTCATTTGGTTAATTTATAACAGCATGGTCATCAGTGAAGGAACTTTTGAACTAGAATACTTTTATAAAATAAGCAAAGGTATAGTCCAAAATACGTAAGTACATTAACATACTTCAGCCAAGCTATATATTAGATAAAAACACTAATCCATTAGTATTATGAATGATATGTAAAAGTTCGTACATTAAACTCTTTGTATTATGGAATAGAATGCTTCATTTCAAATAGCATAAAAGTATGGTTGTTGTTTTGGGAAAACAGAAATCTCCAACTGAATTCCATTTGTCAAACCACTTTATAAAAGATAGTATCCCAACAACTGGTAAACTGATATCATATGTGCAGCCTTTTGAATATCATCTTTTATAACAAAATATATATAGCCAATAGGAAACAATACCCAAATAAGCATACCAGTTCTTACGTGCCAAAATAGGGTTTAAGCATATGCATATTTTGGTTCTTCACATAAAACTGGTTTTGCATAAATAAACACACCTGCATACGAAGCTTGCATATAAACTAGTTTATATAACAATAGCTAATCCAAGACAACAATAAGAAAGGAAACAACTATGAAGAGGTTAAATGAAGTATGGAAATCGTTTACCTGTACACAACAAGATATAGGTTGAGTCGAACAGACTCCACAGCCCTCTCTAAGTTCCGATTTCTGGTTTATCTCTCCTCTCTCTCTCACTCACCACTTTCTCTGGTCCTTACTCGGTACACAGACTGCACCACTCTACAGCCCTGGGTTTCTATTTATAGCTATACAAAGTCGGCTAATTCTTTGATAGGAATGATGTAAAAGCCCTTTAATTGGCTACGGTTTTGGTCTAATTAGAATAGAACAAACAGTTTAATAAAATAATGTAAAAGGGAAGAAAATGAATACTATGAATATATAGTTCAAATACTACTGTAATGGTGTACTGAACTTATTTGGTTCAAAATAATAGTAAATTGGAGTATAGAAAAATGAAATAAAGGAATTAACAATTAAATAAGAAGTAATACAAAACTTTCTGAAATTAATAAGTATATACAACACATAATTATATATAATTATTTTTAAAAATACAGGTCCTTACAATCTACCCTCCTTAAAAGAAATTTCGTCCTCAAAATTTGTAAGACCTTACTCAATATATAATAGTAGTTGAAGAAAACTAAGAGAATATTTAACCAGCGTGGTTGCATAGAGATTACCCTTCCGTTTCAAGTGGATTGCAATTTTTTTTGTATTTTGCCTTCCAACTCTAGAAATTATTCCCTTTACATATAGTTTTATGCTCGAAAACAAAAATCATTGAATAATGAAAATAGCCATATACCAAAACATATATTTTCTTTTCTAGTAATAACACAAAGTAGCTTGACCTTCGAATAAAATCATAGGTCATATCCTGTTTCTTTTTCGAAACGAGAAATTGAAAATTTTAAAATGAAACACAATATTTGCATTTGAAACGAAATCGCTTTCTTCTGTACTAACAAAATGATTTTCGAAAACCACTTACTCACACAATTACCACATAAACAAAAGTTAATCTCGAAGCTAAACTCACAATCCCAACTCTAGTTGCCTCTAATATCAATCTCAAGAAAAACACTAGTAATTAACAAGCGGTCTAACCAAACCTCAACACCACTAATAGGATTTGAGTGAATCCATTTCCTTGATCTAAATGTAGTTTCCAAACGAAATAGTACTTCAAGTAGTATCCCTAATGGATTCCTCGTATGACAACATTCAAAAATGTGACCCATCACTCAGCTTCACTATTTAATTCTTTTATTCTCACCACACGACATTCATGATTTCGTTTTCCTCATCACATAGCCTAAAGCTATATAGGAATGAGGATCAGTAGTCTCATCACACAACCGTAAGTCATGTAGAAATGAAGTTCTTTGTCAAATTCATCACATAGCCCAAAGCTATGTAGGAATGAAATTTATCAAACTTACCACACAACCAATAATTGTGTAGGAATAAAGTTCAATAGATTCATCACACAACCAAAAGTTGTGTAGGAATGAAATATAATATACTCATCACACAATCTAAAATTGTGTAGGAATGACATTTAAGTAGTTCATCATATAACCCCAGTTGTACAGGAACGAATTACCATGTATATAATGCCAACTCGTGTAGAAATGAGAATGTCACTTAACCATTACCTTTCCGAGTAGGAGTGAGTCATATGTGAGTTGGTTTCCTCTCCGTAACATAATCGAACTAATAAATACTTCAGTAAATCCAAACCTTAATTTTAAACTCCTGTCTAAGAGAGTCTCTTATATCAAAGTTCTAAGACATCCCCCATCTTCTAAATTTAGGACGGTTCCCAACTATGTCTTTTCTGAAAGAGATGTGGTGTTTGCAAAACTATGCAAACATAGAATTACTCCACAGTCATCTAATGGACCCTAACAGAAACTTGTGCTCCAATCACCACCATTGAATTAATCCATGAAAATTCAATGAATAACATGGATCACATGTGAATTTGTTTCTTCTTCAAAACTTTATCGACTAAATGACTACTTCCAGTAGTCCAAACTTTGACTTTGAACCTACATTTAAGAGAATCACTTTTATCTCAGACAACCTTTAACTCTCAATTCTAAGACAATCTTCAACCAAAAACTTCAAGATAGTCCATGACTAAAGGTTTCTCATAAGAGAGGTGATGTTTGCGAACCAAGCAAACAGATTAGTACGAGTATTCATACACTTTATCTCAAGATATGGTTTAATTGGTAACCACCTGTTGGATAATGGCCAAATGTTTCCTTGTTTTGTGGCTTGTTTTGTGGCTTAAATTGCTCCATGTTTTGTGGCTTTTTCAAAGCCATGTTTTGTGGTTTTTTCAAAGCCATGTTTTGTGGGAGAAGGCTTGGATTAAGAAAAGCATAAAAAGAGAGCATTTGGCAAAACAAGGATACGGATGAGAGAAGGAAAGCATCCAAAAGAGATGGTGTGAGCATTTGGCTCTACCATGGGCATGGGTGAGAGAAATCAAGAGAGCTAGAGTGAAAGATCTCTTGTGAAAGAACTCTTGGGGTAGAGTGAGGCTCTTGGGAAAATTCTGTGAGTGGGTGTACAAGGGTTATGGGATTGGGTTATGTCGATTTAACTCATGTGTAACATATACTGTTTTTCTCATAGTGAAGAGCAATATCTCTCCGAGGACGTAGGCAGTTTTTTGCCGAACCTCGTAAATTTCTCGGTGTCTTTATTTCTTGTATTTTATTTTGTTCAACTGTGTGTGATTTTGGTGAGGTTGTAATCTGAATCTCGGTTCCGCACTAACGAACGGGCCAAGGCACAACAATTGGTATCAGAGCATCGTTGGGGGCTTTGGTTCGTTGGAGGTCCAGATTTGTTGTTCACCATGGAATTTTCAGTTGAGCAGTTTAAAGGGAGAGGCGGTTTTGCTCTTGGTAAAGGAGAGTAATGGAAGCCTGAAGAAATGGAAGCCGTGTTTAGGGATGCTTGGATCAACTGCGAAAGTTGATGTTGAGGAAGAAGATAAAGGCCTCTTTCTTCTTACCTCACTTTCAGATTTGTACGAGAACCTTGTGAAACTTTACTGCAAGGAAAGAAACAGTAAGTTTGGAGCAGGTGCAAGCTTCTTTGGTGTGGAATGATACACAAAAGAGACCATGGATGATGGTGGGCACAAGACTGCTTAAGCTATTCAAGGTTGAAATCGTGGAAGAAAATTGGAAAGAGGATCTGAGAGAGACAGTAGGTTCAGATCCTGTTCCGGAGGCAAGGGTCCACAGTGCTACGAGTGCAAGGCCGGGTTAGCAAGTTTGTGGTGGAAGACTTTGAGTATGCCCTCTAGGTACTCGAAGCAACACTTCTCCTGGTGATGTTTAGTCTCAAGTGTTGCAGGGGTTTTGCAGCAGGTGGAGCTATGAGATTCACAGGTGATGAGAAGGTCCTGAGGTAGGAAGAAGTGTGGGAATTTTGTCTGGCTCGATGGGTTGTTGCTGGAAATAGGCGCGCTGACGAGTTTCCAGGTTGCAGACAATGAAGAGGAGGAAAACCTGCTGGAGGAGACGAGGACGTGTTGAGATCCTGTCTGAAGCTAAATGGTGATTTTTAGCTTGCAGCAGTTGCACATGCATTGGCAGTAACTGAATCGGAACAGGACCAACGAGGTGGATTCAGAGTGTGCATGCTGGTACGTAAGGCCAATGGATTTTGGTACAATTTGGCCAAGGTGGAGATTGTTGGATAATGGCCAAATGTTTCCTTGTTTTGTGGCTTGTTTTGTGGCTTGTTTTGTGGCTTAAATTGCTCCATGTTTTGTGGCTTTTTCAAAGCCATGTTTTGTGGTTTTTTCAAAGCCATGTTTTGTGGGAGAAGGCTTGGATTAAGAAAAGCATAAAAAGAGAGCATTTGGCAAAACAAGGATACGGATGAGAGAAGGAAAGCATCCAAAAGAGATGGTGTGAGCATTTGGCTCTACCATGGACATGGGTGAGAGAAATCAAGAGAGCTAGAGTGAAAGATCTCTTGTGAAAGAACTCTTGGGGTAGAGTGAGGCTCTTGGGAAAATTCTGTGAGTGGGTGTACAAGGGTTATGGGATTGGGTTATGTCGATTTAACTCATGTGTAACATATACTGTTTTTCTCATAGTGAAGAGCAAAATCTCTCTGAGGACGTAGGCAGTTTTTTGCCGAACCTCGTAAATTTCTCGGTGTCTTTATTTCTTGTATTTTATTTTGTTCAACTGTGTGTGATTTTGGTGAGGTTGTAATCTGAATCTCGGTTCCGCACTAACGAACGGGCCAAGGCACAACACCACCACCATAGGATTCATGAGATCATTGAACACCATGCACTACCTAAAGACGATGATGATTGGTAATCTCGTACTCCAGCTAATTGGTTGAATCCCAACGAACTAACATGACGGAAACAATGGTAATCAACCAGTGAAATGAAGTATAGCACTCAATTCAAAAGTGATTTTGGTTAATTTAAAACAACATACTCATAACAAAAAGAACATTGTTATAGAAATGCCTCTAACGAAACACATATGTATATATACGTACATGCATATGTATGTATATCCAACATATATAATCATTTCCAGCACTAAATACATGCTTTACTTCATATATAATTTAAACATATATAGCATAAAAGTATGTAGCTTGATAACTAACATGGAAGCTCACAAATCCATGATAGATAAACCATTATATAAAATTAAAAGCAACATGATGGATGGACATGAAAATAGCTATAGAAAATGCAAGGGACAACTGGGGATATATCATAAACTTATCAAGGGTATTATGTCAAAATTGATTTTCTTTTTTGAAATGAATCAGTTGGTAGATCAACTGATATCACACAGCCCTTTCAGCTTTCGTATGAAAACAGCCAACACAAATATGCAGTGCATAAAACCAAATGGATTAAGATGTGGAAAGAAACATCTGTACAAATTAAGTTGTCAATCACATTACTGCATAACATTAACAACATATTAAGAAAGTCATAGTATAGCCACTAACAAAATACGGGGGATATGAAAATAATTACCAAAGCTTTGTGAGCTACAGGTTTACGACATATGTATTCGTGATTGTTTCATGATTTAGACGCCATAGATTTCGATGAAACCTCTCTTTGTGTTTCTAAGTTTAGTATGCAGTTGAAACCCTGGTCTTTATTTATACTGGGGGAAATGCGGGAGTGGAATGGGTAGACTTATCAGAACGGAATAAGATCTTTCCTACAAAGAGCAACGTGTAAAGCCAAACGGCTTTGGGTTTAGTGGTGTGGCACCTATTCCACCTTGTGGCAAACCCATTCCAGCTTCCAACTTGATTAGCACGAACTCAAGCTAACAGATAGCTTACTCACTCATTTGAATGCAGTAGGGGTCAACTACTTACGTAGGTAGAATATCACGCATACTGCCAGCTTTTGCTTTTACAATCATCTCAACATTTCAATTCAATTCTAAACCAAATCCATGTCTATCACTCGGCAGTTAGGAAAACTATAGTATAGTTGGACACACTGGTAGAGAAAACACTAACCAATTAAAGATTTTTTTTTTTTTTTTTTTTAATACGGGTCTTCCACTTCTACTGAGTAGTCACAACACAAGAAATATATACCACATAAGCCGAATAAAATTTCAACACATCACAGCAATAAAGCAAACAACGACTCTTTACTTCCAACTACGTTAAGACATAACAACCCATATTACTACCCCCTAACTAGACCTACTAGTCTCACAGTCAAATGAATTCAAGTCCAAACAATAGACTTGACAAAACTAAGAGCATCTCCAAAAAAATGCCAAATTGTCCACATAAATTACAACAGTGAAAAAAGACAGTCACTATTGTTTCCAATCGAAATGTCAAATCCTTATGACATGACATGAAATGGCAGCAAAGGAGCTTACTGTCAAATTTGACTGTAGCTTCTTTTTTTTTTTTTATTAATTATTAAGTATCTTTTATTAATATTTTAATGTCATTTATTATTTGATTGTTGAACGGTAGAGATGGTTTGGCTCCTGAGCTTCAACCAACACCACCCACCGACCACCACCAAATATCATCCATCCGAATCCATGTCAGTCGGGTTCGTCATAGGTTCTAGAGTACGACGTTGTATAGCAGCTTACAGTATCTTATCTTCCAAGGCTGCTGTTAACCTCCCCGCCATCCTCACTGTCCAGTGAAGCTTCGTAGTGGTGGCTGGAACCGTTCAGCAATACGATGTTGTTTGAACTGCGGATAAGCTTCACATGGAATCAAAAGGCCTCCAATTTCTTCAGAAATTGTTTCTGAATCAGGTTTTTGTTCTTTCTCTGTACCCCCTTAGAGCAACTCCACCCCTATCCACTTTGCGCCAGCACCCAGCCCATTTATCCACTTAATTGAACAGTAATAGACCCAATGAACAGTAATAAGCCAAAGCATCTCCACCCCAAAAAAAATGTGCTGGCACCCAGTCTAAAAATGCGCTGACACAAACGATCTCCACCCCTACAAAATGCGCTGGCACCCAGTCCATTTAAAATATTAAATAATTTTTTTATAAAATAATAATAAAAAAATAGTTTTAATTTCGGATAGGATTTTTAACCAATCTCGTCACGCCACGTGTCATTATCCGAACGTACTATTTTTTGAATAGATTTCCGCTAAGATTTTCAACCAATCCCGACAACCCACGTGTCACTTCCTGTTTACAATAATTTAGGCAAGATTTCGATAAGATTTTTAACCAATCTCGTCACGCCACGTGTCATTATCCGAATGTACTATTTTTTTAATAGATTTCCGCTAAGATTTTCAACCAATCCCGACAACCCACGTGTCACTTCCTGTTTACAATAATTTAGGAAAGATTTCGATAAGATTTTTAACCAATCTCGTCACGCCACGTGTCATTATCCGAACGTACTATTTTTTGAATAGATTTCCGCTAAGATTTTCAACCAATCACGTAGTGCCACGTGGCATTGTCCAGAACCTCATCTTCTTTTTTTTTGTCCATATAAACCCTACATCCCTACATCCATCCTCACACTAAACTCAATCCTTTTTTTTAGCTCAGAATTCTTCTTTATCGTTTTCAAATCTTGAGTTCTTACAATGTCTTCTTCAAGGAGAGCGTATAAACAGTTGCAAGAGCAGCAGGAAAGGTTGTTGGCACAACAGGAAGAATTGGTCAATCTTGACCAAGGTGGAGGTGGAGATGAGGCCTTCGCAATGGAGGAGGATGAGGATGATCACCATAGAAGGCGGAGGGCCTCACATTCCCATTTGTTGAATGATTTGTTATGGTTCTTTGCATTGTAGAATGCTTGTGCTTGTAGTGTCTATAAAAATATGGGATAAGATAGTATTAAAAAATACGGGTGTAACACAAATAAATAAATTAAAATATTGATGGACGTGAAATGCATATAAATTACATAAGAAATTACATAGAAATTACATAAAATATTGATGGGCGTGGAATGCATATTACATAAAAATTACATAAATTAAAATATTGATGTGGGTGGAATGCATATAAATAAATAAAAATATTATTACCTCATCCGCTAAACTTGTCCCACTACGCAAATTACCAGAAGCATGAGAGAGGGCGTTTTTCCAACAAGTAAAGGATGCGTTGAGTTTTTTCCAACGACCTTGAAGATCTTGACTAGATCTGGCATCTTTTCCATGTACATCTTTTCCATGTACATCGTTGAACGATTTCGTAATTTTACTCCACATTTCTCGCTTATCCATCTCATTACCCGTAATCGGGTCATGAGTAGTGCGAACCCAACATTCATACAACGTAACATCTTCACTGAGCTTCCACGAAGTCATTTTTTTCTCTCAAAGTGTACAAAATATTCAAATGTAGAAAGTGTAGAAAATATTGAAATGTGGTGTAAGGTGGAAGATGAGGGTTAGGTATTTATAGAAAAAAAAATTAATTTTTTAAAATTTTTTTGTATTTTTTAAAAAAAATTTTGACATTTTTTAATTAATTTTTAATAAATTTTAATGTTGTAATTAATCTGGACCATTGGATTTGAAAAATAATCAAATCCAACAGCCAACACGATGCCACGTGGCCAATGGTCAAATTTCTGACCGTTGGGCCTTTTTTTTTTTTTTTAAATTTTTGGTGAAATAAACGTGGACTGTTGATCTGTGATCGGACGGTCCAATTTAAAATTTAAATTTAAATTTTTTTTACCGTTGGAAATCCAACGGCTCTGAGGAGGGCCACGTAGCCCTCAGCCGGATGATTGCAAGTTGACCTGCACGCGGGCCCCACCGCCTGCAAAGCCTGTCGGCTACTCGCCTGGGCACCCGCGTGTTGTGCACGCGCCAAGAAACAGACCGGCTCCTGGGTCTGTCCATTTTAGGCTGGGCTCTTGACTGGCACGGGCTGGGTGCCAGTCAATTGTGCGGGTTGGAGCTCATTCCTTGCATGCCGGGCTATTTTCTTCACTTGGTGCCAGTCAATTGGTGCTGGGCTGGACTTGCTCTTATATGTTTTCAGATTCAATTTTCCGATTCTTTTTGAAATAGTGAATGCATTGTATGCGAATTTGGCAAAAGGCCAAGCATTTCCCATGGCAATTAAGGTTTGTTAGAGACCCAAATTGTTTCACACCTCAATTTTCAATCTTTACAAATTGGATCTCATCCAAAACCCCCAATAAACCTTAGTCCGATCAAACTCACAAAACCCACATCCGGGTTTGGTGAAAAAAATTATAGGTTGTCACATTTGGTTCGGTTTTCGACAAGTTCGTCTATCACTTGTCTTGCCAAATAACTCATCTGTAAAATAATAAGTGAGGGGTGAGCAACAACCACCATCGCTCAGTGAATAGAATATGTATTATGCCAGTCACGCGATGCCATTTTAAATGTACTATAAAATAGGATAATAATATCAAAGCTTTAGCCATGTAATTCCATATGACATCATCCCTTTATGTGTTTATTATATCCTTCATAAATTGTAACTCACCACGTGATCCCTAATGGCCTTCTTGCCCTAATGTCCCCTTGTGCAATTTACATTTATCCCTCGGATTAATGCAACACTAAAGTTCTCATGCTCCATGAACATATCCAAATAATCCCCATATCACCATGTTAATAATTTCAAAAGCATTTCAACAAATCCAACATGCTTGACTCGAAAATGGATAGAGATTTATAAATAAATAAAACCCACAATAGTTCATGGTTTTCATTTATTAGAAAATAAGAATATTTTGAAACATATTACATAAACCACTAACTTCGATAATTCAAGCTTTGGCAAGACAACCCAACTAACATCTCAGCACACCTCAAACCCTAGCATTCCCTTTTTCTTTTCTTTCTAAGCTCTCACTCTAACATATATATAAATATATACGCACAATACATACATATATATATATATATATACACACACACACAAGTATGTATGTGTGTGTGTGTGTGTGTGTACACACACCAATCTCTACATAATGCATGCATTGGATGCTATCTCCATCTCTCTCTCCTACAAGAGCTCACAAGCTACACACCGCCTCCTTTCCAAAAACAATGGAGCGAGGCTCCTATTTATAGGTTAGGGAAACCAGCAACAACTTAGTTGCAATTGGATGGTTTTGGTGGTCTCAAAGGCAAGAATAAACTGGTGTCCTAAAATCTTTCCACGCAACCATTTTTTGATGAAAACTAAGCAACCTATATTGTTTATTCATCAAACCTATAATCACACGTGTAAGAATTATAAGTGACTAAGCACTTAAACATATCTACCCCTGCCACCTCCAGGTTCCATGTTGCACCATTAATTACCTATAAAATTGGCATCTAAAACTCTAAGTAAATATTTATTTTAATTTTAAAATACGAAGTCTCACAATTCAAGACCAGAAAGTTGGATTTTAAAAGCCGTTAACATGGCTGTCTATTTTTTTGCAAATTTTGAGTATATAGTAGTATTTTTACTATCTACGATGAATTAACAGTTCGATCTTATTGGGATTTTGTTATGTCAAGGGAAAGAGAATAAAGAACAACTTTTATCAAAGAAAGATTTTTGTTTAAGCATAGGAAGTCGGAGTTTTAAAGCTCGTAACACAACTGTTAGTTTTTCTACGAATTTCAAATCTGTACCTTTTTTGCTTTTGTAAATAATGTTATACAGTCATACAACAAGATGCATACTTGCAATAATAAAATAATCGCACAAAGGTATGAGGATAAAATAATAGGATTTTCTTATATTGAGATTCTAATCTATAGAGGTGAGAGATAGGTAGTGGTTCACCAGATTTATGGTGTTGTGCTTTACAATAACACTAGAGCTTCACGCGTTGACAAAGTGTTAAGGATATGTGTCCAGTGGAATAAAGTAACTAAGACATAATATTTACGAGATTCGGCAAGTGTAGCTACATCCTTTGACCAGCAGTAATACTTTCTTTCATTATCCAAAATAATAGGAATACAAAATAACTTGTATTTTCTTCTACAACTCTCTTCTTTCTTTCCTTTCTTTCTATCTCTTCTTTCTTTTTTCTTTTCCTTTCCTCTTTTCTCTCATTTCCTTCATATGTTTCTCACCTCTCTTCCTTTCTTTATTCTTCAATCTTTTACCGGCAATGTCAAGACCTAACAAACCCATTACGGGTTATTTTAATACACTAACGGAAACCAAAGTTATCAAGTGAAATGTAACCTTTAATCATATTTCAAAGTCTTCATTCATACTGCTTTTTCAAACTTCACACTGCTTTTATAACACACCACAAATTAAAAAAGAAAGTGTCCTGAAAATTTAAAGAGTGTTGCAACACCAAACCCAATCTATTTCTTATTTACTAGCCTTTTGCCGTATGCGTACGCATGTGACAATTGACTTTTTTTTTTAATTTAAAATTAAGTTAGATTTTTTTTTTTTTAGATTTATTTTTGAATTTTTTAATAAAAAGAGTTCAAAAATAAAAGAAGAATAATTAACCACCCAAATTCATTGAAAATTACCATTTTGTCCATATTTTGTTTCGGTAGTTGTTCATCGTTTTCCTGTATCAAAATGAGGCCATTATAAAGACATTGAAAGCCTCATCTATGTAGTATGTGAATTTAAGTCTATAATAAGAATTCGAGCAGGATTTATAATTTCACAACGAAACACGAAACACATGCCAATCAATCGAGTAATTAAACCGACCCGTCACCGAAACTCGTGCGTGAAGACCTGTAACCTTCGTCCTATTCGATCGGTCTGTGGCACCGGTCAACCAGTTTTCATTGGATGACCTCTCCGTTGTTGCTTTTCTGCTTCTCTCGCTGGGTCATTCGATCGATCGGCGCTTTCAAATTCCTATCCCAACAATTTAAAACAACATATCTACTCTTTTGACCAATACTTAAAATAAAATAATTACATGAAACCTCCATGAAGATCATCAAATGATCAACTCTTAGGGCTGGTTTGGTATTGCTGTGCTTTGAAAAAAAACTGATTCTGCTGTGCTGTGAGAATAAGCGGCTGTGAAATAAAGCAGCAGAGTGTTTGGTAAACTTTTTTGTAAAAGTGCTTTTGAAAAAAAAAACAGTATTATAGTGTTTGGTAAACTTTTATGTAAAATAGATGTGAAAAAAAGCCGATTTTTCAAAGCTGGGTTTTGCAGCTTCTTGTTTTTGGCTTTTTTTCACCCAAAACTGTGAAAAAAAACTGAAGCTGAATGTTTACCAAACACAAAAACAGCTCCCAGCTTTTTTTGATACCAGCTTTTTTCATAATCACCTCAGTACCAAACCAGGTCTTAAGCATATTTCCTACCCGAATTGCCTCGGACTAACAACCTTGCCTTGTGCCTTGTGTGCGACGCCCTAATTCGTTCACATCCATGCCCTCTTAGAGCTGCCTGGAAGGGTAAACATTGTCCAGCCCAAGCGCGAAACTGACTCTCACGGTCCTACACTTCACTTTGCTACAGCTAGCACATGCCAGGGCAATTTTGTCGGCCGCCTATTGTTATGAGCCCGCGCCAACTTCTTACACACATTAGCTCAGTACCGTTCTAGTGGACCTTATTGTCTTAAAAATCTATACCGTTTGATTTTAACGCAACAGTAGAGAATTATTTAAATTTTATTGTTATACTTTCTATTATACTGTTGGGCTAAGATTGAATGGTGAATAACTACAATTATCTCGAACCAAGGGGTCTAGGAAAAAGGGACTCGTAAGTTAGCCATCCATGCACATCCATTGCATTAGATTTGATTGTTGTAGTGATCTTTAAGAGCTGGTTTAGGATTGTAGTGCTTCTTAAAAAAATAAATAAATAAATAAATAAAACAGTTTATAAAAAACTTTGGAACGCCAAATGAGTTTGGTAAAACAAAACAATGTTTTTTTTTTTTAAAACTGCTGTCAATGACAATAGAAAAGCAGAAGCTACATCTACCATGCTTCTAAAAAAAAGTAATTTTTCTCAAAGCATAGTGAACAATGCCCTTTTAATGAAATTTTAAAATGATAAGTATATCACGCATATTTCACAAAATTACAATTTTTGCCCTTGCATTATTCTCTCTGGCAATTATTATATCACATTCAATACCATATCATTTTTAATCAATTAATATATTCATATAAAAGTTTACCAAATACTCCAAGCACTTTTTTTTTTTTTTTTGGTTAAAAGCATTTTTACAAAAAATGTTTACCAAACACTCAACAAATTTATTTTATAGCTGTTTGTTTTCACAACATAACGTAAGGAATTTTTTTTTTTTAACACGTACAGCAATACCAAACTAACCTTAACTCAGATCTATACAAGTACTTATGTCAAAAGAATTATTATTGAAACTATCATGAGATCATTTCTTTCTTTCCAATAAACGCCATAAATAAAATAAATTTAATTGACGTGCATGGCTAACAACAGAACAAGGTTTTGTGATTTCTGTTGAAAATATGAATCCCACGTTAAAGAAAAGAGACCTTGCATGTATTTGAGTCCCTACTTTTATAGTCAATTAGTTTTATGATGAAACCTCAATTTTTTACAATTTCACAATTGCTCTTAAAAATAAATCTTAACCCCAAATGAATGGCGAACAGATCAGTAAAATTCATGACTGATAATTCAGAACTATATTAGATGGTGAAGGCTCTACAAAATTTGGGAGTAAAAGAAACAATAGTATTATTTTCATTACCTTACTAGAATAGGAGGCCTAGCAAAACCAGGTATCCAAGCCCATGCATGTTTATTATTAATCTCCAATGCATTGAGAAATTTTTATGTGTGATCAGAACACAAGCTAATATAACACGTGTTATAATATAAGTGAATGATATATCGCAGTTTAAAGTATATTTTCTGTTGTCCCTCTATTTAATATACCGCTTTGTGTTCTAGATACACATAAAATTTTATCCAATGCATGCAGTTAAAGACACAGCAACATCTACGTACACTTGCATACACAACCAGAGTGCAGCAAGTTAGGGATAACACAAGGGCGATCGTTTGGAATCCATAAACCAAACACAATATAAAAATACCAAAACAAAACAAAAACCAGAATTGAAAACAAAAGCAAAAACAAGAGCTCATGAGCCTATTACGAGTTAATATACTACCAGAAGAAGTTGTTTAGGTGAGACGGAGATCGTGAATCTTGATCCTC
This sequence comes from Pyrus communis, assembly GCF_041283825.1. Classification (NCBI taxonomy): domain Eukaryota; kingdom Viridiplantae; phylum Streptophyta; class Magnoliopsida; order Rosales; family Rosaceae; genus Pyrus; species Pyrus communis. The sequence goes on from NC_142565.1 coordinate 18,129,455, forward strand.
AAGATCATGAGATGGAGAATGCACGTGTCTCCCTTCATATGTTGTGATCACCATCCTCGGGTCCTCGGCTAAGCGCTCTACTCGTTTCTTTACGCGGCAGTTATCCATCGTACAACGATAGTAACTCCTGCAATTTGATTAAACAGAAACGTACGTTAGTTCAGTAACAAGAAACAGTCAAGGCTGTATATTTTTTGTTTTTCTGGAATTCAAAAAAGATGAGGATTCATCAAGCTTGTGAAAATATAAAAAGAGAATTGTAAGCTTATACGAAGTGAAATGCAATTACGAAACCAAGTGAAATTCTCATAATAATTAGTGCTAAAGACTAATTGCACTTCAGGCCTGAGAAATGTCAAAAGCTCTTCAACTGACCTGGCTAGCATGCTCGGTTTAAAATTTGAGAATGCTAAGGATGGTTTTTTGAAAGTGGGACTTTCCATTCACTCTATGCCACCTCCCAGTTTAGTTATTTTCCATATCAACATTATAAAACATTATGTCAAAACATAAACTGACAAAGAATTCATAAGAATCCTACTTTTGAGATAGTCTCTTAGAATTTTTGAGACAATCTCTTAGAATTTCTTTTAAAATTTTCAGAGCTTATAACAAACAATTTAGGGAATGAAATCAAAAGAGGACCCACTTGTGGGACCTATTCAACCTCGAAATTCCAAGTCAAAATATGATTCCTGGATACTTTAGCAAAATAAAAACGATTTCCCCTTAATTAAATAGATGAAACACACTCACATGTTTGCTTATAATTCAATTTGTTGACTACAGGATTCTACAAACTCTTAATTTTTCTTCCCTACAAACTCCTACACACAAAATTTTGATCTGCTCTTAGATTGATCTCCTACGGAAAGTCAATCTAATCAATGGCATATTGGTAATAACTAGTAACCACACCTTTGCAAGGCCAACTTCACATTGTATATAAAAAAGATAATACTTGAGTACTGACTAATAATCAATACTCAAATTATTGACTTTTTATATAGTCCAATAATACACGTAGTATAAAACTCTCTTCCTACTCTCTCCCAACTCTTACTATTCGTGAAAATTGGGACGGCTTAAGTTACTAAGCTAATGGTTTGACTCCGATCCCGTCATCGAGTTCGCTACAAAATTTTCTTTTATTTTTTGTTTTTTTTCCCCAAACTGCTCCATCTAACTTAACACACCCAAACTCTTATGGAACAGTTTAAATGCTTATGACAGATCATTTCAGAGGTGGATTTACTGACTCAATTATTCATCAACAGTAAAAAGTCCTAGTTAAGTTCAGCTTGGGGTAGGTGTTTTTGATATTTTGCAAGATATTATAAATATATGTCAATCATAATTCCTACTTTTGACATTGTATACATTTCTTTTCCAAAAAATGACATTCTATACAATATAATTGAACACCCCAATTAATCATTTCTGAAGAAAACAGGAGACCATACAATTCAACAAATTAGGCCTATCACATATGATTGTGCATGCTATATATACAGACACATTCAAGGTTCAAATCATTTCTGTAGAATTTTGCTGCGCTTAATTTCAACTCCTATGGTGACAAAAGAGGAGGAAGAATGTCAATGCAAATATAAAAAGAATAAAAAAAAACTGCTTCAGACATGTCATATATTATATGTAATTAAGGTAATATTCTCTTGTCTAATAATTAAACAAGTTATATACGTTTGACAGACTGAATTGTGCAATGCACAGATTTAAACAAGATTATACCTAACCAAGATCAACAGTCTCGACTGACACTGGCAGGCGAAATTTATAAATATACATATAGTGACATCTGAATCTGTAGAGAATTAGTACAATGTGTGTACCCAGGCATGCCCTAGAGGCATGCCAAGTTTCCTAAATTCCGGTATAACTTAGGGCCATTCGGTAATTTTCTTATTCTTTTTTTAAAGAAAGTTGAGGTTTCGTTATAAAACCATTAACAATACAGAAAATTGCTCAAGTTTATGCAAGGTTCCTTCCTTTATCAAGTGGGATTCATTCTCAATACATCCTTTTACGTGTGGCTAATTTTCAAGTCAAACACGTGGACAACACAAAAACAAGGTGACGTGGAGTGCGTGTGGCCATTGGCTTCACACGTGGAACAACCTGCTCTGATATCATGAGAAAGTTAAGGTTCCACTATAAAACCAATTTGAGAATATGAATTAATTTCATCATTATTAAACATGGTCACTAAAGTGGTGAAGCTCCACTTATGCAGTATATATACTAGCTAGTACTTCTCCTAAGGTACTGATGATGATTCGTAATCTTGTTCTTACTAACAGCTTTCTTCAATGGAATCTAATTTTTGGAAGGTACATTAATTCAATATGTGATGAAAAAGTGATTAAGAAATATTATCCAACCCCTTAATTATTCTGCTTTGGCATATATATGATGATTAACTGGTAACCTTTGTATAATTGATCAATCTTTGCAAACTAAATGAATTTTATAACATATGAATTTCATCTTTGAAGAGTAGTAATAATTATAGTTCTCTTTTAGAAATTGCTTTTGCTCTTGCTACAATAACCATCAAATCTGCAGCGCCAAGCCTAGCCTGCAAAAGCCTAATGATGACAGACAATGATACCAATGACAATAATAAAAGAGAAAAAGAAGGAAAGAGCGAAAAAAGAGAAAAACAAGAAAAAAGGAACACATTATGTCTAATGGGTACAAGTAGTAGAGAGCTAATATATCCAATAAGACGTGAAAATAAATAAAAAAATTGGAGTGATTAAAGCAAAAAAAATGGAAGGAAAGGAGAGAGGAAAATGATCAGTACAATCTGAATTTTGATGCAATATACCTTGGATGCTGTGTGTTCTTTACCACTTTCTGTCCGTACTTTCTCCATTTGTAACCATCATCAAGCACATCCACATCGCTCAGGGTTTTGAAGCAAAACCTAGGCTCCCTCACCTTCCTCCTAATTGCCTTCATCTTCTTCATCTTCATTGCTGAAACCCCTCCTAAATAAGGATGATGGTGGTCGTCTCCGCCGCTTGATCTCTTGCTGTTCAAGCAGTACTCATCACGATCATCATTCACGTCTCCCCATGCCCTATAATATATATAAACACGCAGATAAATGATTTCGGTATATATTTACATGATTAATAGTATTGATGTTATGTAAGAGTATAATTAAAAGGAGACATTCGAGAAGACTGCATGGTGATTAAGTAGCTGGGGAAATAGCTGCTTAATATATATAATTGATATTATTTTACCAGAGATTTGCGGTGGATCTTTGCAAAGAAAGGAGATGGGCATGGGCTCCTCCTCCTCCTCCACCGCCAAATTCAGAACTAGTAGTAGTGATGTTATGATCTTGTTTATGCCTTAGAGGAGGAGGAGTAAGTGATGGCCGGGGGACTAGGGTTTCAGAGAGAGTGGTAGTTGAAGGTGCATCATCAGAAGCTATGCTAGCCGTACTGAAGCCGCCTTTGAGAGATTGGTGACCTAAAAACGGCAACGACGAAAAGATCAAGTTTGGTGGGAAAGGAAAGAAACCCATCTGTGTATTACAACCCTCTCCCTCTTGATTGTCAAACAAACCCAGCTGCTGCTGCTGGTTGAGAACGGCTGCCTGGGACGTTCTAGATGCCATCTATCTCTCACTTGTACGGTGTAGACAATCGAAGAGAAGGATTAAGGAAATCTATCTAGGAACAAACATACGCAGTGTAGATTAAAAGCACCAGGGTCTCTCTCCAACTTCAAGGATATATAGATTGAAAAACAAAGGGAATTACCATGATTGGAAGGAAATAACGAAATATCCATAAATAACACATGACTGCCACTTTCCCTTGTTACTTGTCTTTTTTCTTTTTCTTTCTATTTTTTTTTTTTTTTTTTTTTTTTTGTAAACTTGGCCCCTTTTTATAAAAAATGACTAGAAGATGAGCACATATTTTATGTGTGAATAATTTCATTTTCTTTTTTGTTTTTGATTAAGGAGTGGTTTTTTTTTTTTTTTAACTTGTCCCCTTTTTATAAAAAATGACTAGAAGATGAGCACACATTTTGTGTGTGAATAATTTCATTTTCTTTTTTGTTTTTGATTAAGGAGTGTGAGACAATGATGATGATATCTTTTAATAAGGGCATATTTTTCTTAATATTACATAATTATCATTTTGCCCTCTTTATATAAATATTGTATATAAAAAATGAGAGTAAAATAAGAAAAATGGAAATATGATTGTCATTTTCTCAAAAGATACAAAATTACTATTTTGCCCTCTTATGTAAGTATTGTGTATCAAAAGTGAGGGCAAAATTGAAAAAAAAAGTGATAAAAAGTTGACAATGAGGGTTCTCTTAACATAATAGAATAAGTACTCTCTTTTTAGTTGTTCACACACTCTTGTTTAATTATGATTGTCGTTTTTGTTTGTTTTGATTAATTCGATTACCAAAATAAAAAATGAGTGAAAATATTCTCTCCCTTTTTTTACCATGAAGGTTTATTGGCACACCCACATTTTGATGAATACACCACATATTACAATTTATAATTATCTTAATACTCTCACTTTACTTATACAAATTAGCTAGCATGAAGATTCTCTTCGGATTCTCTTTGGGAGGATCTCGGGGATCTTCTAATCACATTCATTTATTATAAATTATACGGTCAATTTTCATCATGTATTGTTTATATTTAATTTTAAATAAAAAAATTTACAATGATTTCTGATCGCATGATATACGATGAACGAATATGATTAAAGGATTCTCAGAATCCTTAAAAAGAGTATTGGGAGAGGATCCTCATTCCTTACATACCAAACTCACGAAATAAAGTTTCAACAACTATCTACTGAAATTGTGCACCCTTTCAACAGGTATATGCTGAATTATATAAAATTTCAGTAGATACCTAACAAAGCTGTGCATGTTTCAGTATATAAAATTTCGGAGGAGACCTACCAAAAGAGAATCACCTTTATAGTAGAGAACTACCCAAAACCTGTACGAGGATTTAGAGTTTCACAAGATGTAAAACGTCGTTCAAATTGATCCAAATTGAAGAAAAAAAATGAAATCATATAACTCATGTGGAGCCTCCAAGCAACTGATTTCATGATCTATTCATCAAACTAAGTTTTTTTTTTTTTTTTTCCATAACGTATATGTGCCTTTAGTAGTTAACGTTTTGTTTTGCAATGGAATGTGGGAGTGGGTTTGAGAACTTGAACAAAAAGAATCTTATGATTCAGATTAGCTTACGTTACAAATGACTTATGGTTAATTCATAAATTTTTTTTTTAGAAAAAAAAAAAAAAAAAAAATCTTCTAGGGTTTAAAAAAAGCATTTCATATTAGAGCATATATGTCATTTAGTATTAAAATTTTAAGTGAGGTATATTAACAAGATGTGAGGTTTCTTAGGGCATCTCCAATGGAAATATGCAAATTTGAGATGTAAAAGCCAGATTTACATCTCATTTTATATTTTCGAAAGGTGTGTATTTTAGTTCTACTCCATTGAAAGAGATGCAAATTTGGGATCTCATTTATTTTTTTTCTCTTTTACTGGCAGAATCCACCTCCAAAAAAGAAGTAAAAAAAAAAAAATATGTAAATTGCATTTTTATTTTCATCTTCCAATCAGGATGGGAGTTTTACATCTCTCCCACTGGAGAGCTTTCCACCTAACAAAAAAATGTATAATGCTCATTTGAAGGTATTTTGAATCTTCCATTGGAGATGCTCTTAGTGACACTGTGTTGACCCTAAAAGCTACCAAGCCTACGTGGCGCGCAGGGCGAGTAACTAATGAGCTAACTACGTCATTCGGTTGATGCGGGCATGCCAACTCATCGGCCAAGGAGTAAAATGTGTTGATGTTGTATTGAGTGCGCTGCTAACTTCTTGATCTTGCGACCGCGGCCGAGGAAGGAACACATCAGGGCCTTCAGGTTCTAGAGCCTGAAGACAAGGCTGCTAGTCTTACGAAGTTCACGGATCGTCGGTGTCGGGTTCAGTTACAGTGATTATATTCGTAAGAGCATAAGCACACCGAACCGGTACCAAACTATATGGATACAAGTACTCAAAAGAGATGTATATCTTGATGGTGAATGTGATTCGGCCATCGAAATACCAAACTCTAAAACTTACTTGTGAATACCCAATCATAAAACAAACTTGGCGTTCAATGTGTCGAGCCCAGTAATCTGTAACACCCCACTTTGCCAAGAAGGCTAATGAGATGACCTCCGCCGATAAGGATTCGAAAATCCTTCTCGACCGAGACACATTGAGAATTTGAGAGATTTTAATGTATTTATAAATCTATAGATTTTTATGGAGTTTAATTGATTTGTAGAGATTCCATATAAAATTTTGATTCAGTTCCCTCAAAATCTCATAGGAAGAGGTGAGATTTGTGGATGTTTAAAATACACTACGAAATCTTTCTAATTCCCTCTAATTCCTCAACTTTATCAAATTCTTTAAAATCAATTTCTAATTGAATACACTTGGAATGTTATAAACTTCTTTAAAATCTTAATTAAATACATCCAAATTTCTAAGGATTTTAATAAACTATCTTAAAATTGTAATTGAATACACCTTGAATTTCAAAGAATTACTTAAAATCTTGATTGAATACCCCTAAATTCATTAAAAGAATTAAAATCCCTCAAAATCTCAATTGAATACACCTCCTTTAGATAGGTAATCAGTCAATCTCGATGCAGTGTTGTTTATCCAAACTGAAGGTGCTTCACGGTCGGCTGATTCTATGGCAACAGTTTTGTTTATCCAAACTGAAGATGTTCACTGGTTGCCTTCACAGTGCTGTTTATCCAAATTGAAGATGTGTTGGCGAAAAAGGAAAACAAAAATCTCAAGGTTGTTGAGAGGTTTCGCGTAGAGCAAGGATTTGCGCAGGGCAATTTGTGTGTTGAATTGGAGGGGACTAGAATGATGCACCCCCTTCTTATTTATAGCAGCCAATCTCATCATGACCGAACCAGAACTATACTCTGATTAGGATTCTTTTTCCTAATCTAACCAAGTCTCGACCAATCCTACCTCTATTAGGACTTTAAACCAAACTTTTTATCCAACCACATTCACTTCTCAAATATCAGCATCCTCATCCCATTGAAACTCTTTGTTATGCTAGGATTCGACTTTCCCATCAATCCATCTCATACTAGGACTCGACCAATCTTAACCGAGCGGCCAATAATAACTAGAATTCGCGATGATTCTAGAATCATAGTGCTGGGCCGAGAATAACTCCTAACTCGGCCCATACCAATATTTTGGGCCCAAACATTGCCCCCTCACTTCTGAGGCCTTCGGCCTAGAACCCTGTGGCCGAGTTTCAACCTTTATGAAGTGAAATCAAACCCTCAACTTATCTTTGGAAGACTACGAAAAGTCCTGAATATCCCATCACTCAGGTGCATTTATAAAACACAATTGCACGATCTTAATTTGTCAGCTGCTCTGCCACGTGGTGACTCCTAAGCCTACTTGTCTGCCATTAATAATGACCCTTGAAACGTGCGATCATCGAGGCGTCTCTTCACCATTAAATCCTCCGTCACACGCAACTGTGCATCCTCAATCCTCGAGTTTTTCAGTCTCTTCACCTGGATGTTTTGAATACCCATCATGGTTATAAAATCCTCCGGTCGTTTTTACCCTTCCAAAAACTGCTGATCTTCCACCTAAACACCTATAAATACTCTGCTATCCTCTACTCAAACTTTTACGCTTTCAAAAATCCTAAACTTCTCTTGCCCTTTTGCCTTCGAATTCCCAGAAATCCCAAAAACTCTCAACCCAGAAACTCTTCAAGTCCTCATCAATGGCTTCCTTCATTTCCAAGCTTTCCGACGAGTGCATCAAATGCCAGGGCTTCATCGATCGAAACGTCATCCAGACTCTACGCTTCGAAGGTAATTTGATCACTTCCCATCAAATCTTGGGTCCACTCTTCAAGGACGTCGTGCCATCGTCCATCATCACCCTCTTCAAGGCTTATTGCCTGGCACCCCTGTTGCAAGGGTTTGATTGGTCGAAGTGGCACTTGACCAAGCCCCAAAGAGCCTGGCCTTCAACCACTGCAGCCTGGGCAGCTTGGGTCAAATGGATGGAAAAAATCTTTGGCCAAGAATGGAAAACTCTTGGCATTTATGATGCCATTAAACTCTCGACCGTGGAAATCGCAATGGATAAAAAGCTTCTCATGGCAGCTTTGAGCTTATGGTGCTCGGCCACCAACACCATGGTCCTACCCCTTGGCCCTATCGGCCCCACTATCCTAGACGTCTCAGCTATCTTTGGGACCTCCCCTTCTAGCCTCCCAGTTGACGTCGCCCTCTCTTGGTACCCGTCTAATCTCGACCTCAAAGCATTATACAACGAACAGGCTATCGAGACACTGAGAAAAAAAGGCCAAGAACCTTTAAGAGAAGAAATTCAAAAGCTACACAAGAATTTCTTCAACTACAATACCTTCATCCTCCATTCTGCTGGTCGAAGGGAAGAAAACCTTCGGAAGGGGGAGACTGAGGCCTTCCTATTTTACTGGTATAACAAATTTAATTGTTGTACCAAGTTGAATAAGTGCTTGGTCAAGAATATGCTGGTGGCCGAAGCCCTGGCAAATGGTCACACCTTGGCCCTTAGTTCGTCCGTCATCGCCAACCTTCTGTGTTGCCTGGCCAAGACAACCATCAACAAAATCGATCCACAAAAGAACGGCTCTCTCTGGGTTTTCCAACTCTAGCTGTAGATCTATTTTGCCACCCTTCGACCAGAGATCCCTAACTTTCAATCCACTAAAACGCTCGGTCTTCAATTAACATATCAACCGATACTTCATCACCGAGCCGAAGAAGTTTTCCAATACTTTTTTGGCCTAGAAGACCTCTTTGACCACGAATTTCTAATATGTCGTCGTCAAGAGTATTGTTCTTCTATCAGGCTTCCATCATCAGCATGAAGTGAAGCTGAAGATGTTGATCTTCGCCAAAGCTGGAGGTTGTTCCTGTTAACACACGACCTTCCCTTCTGCTGCAATGCTCGTCGAGCAAGCTGGGAAGTTTACCGCCCTCATTTCACTACTCGGCAACTTGGTTACCTCCAAGGTTGCTCAGTGCCTCTACTCACTTCCTGCTCCCTCCTAAGCCGAGGATGCCTATTTGGTTTTTCGGAGAGAGAATGCAAGGAGACAGCTCGTGAATTTCAAGAGAGGTGCAAAAAATTTCGTCTCCGGCCAAATGTCCTTGAAAGCCTCAGTACCGACACATTTGTCGATTGGTGGGAAACATACATTCAGGATTTCTTTCACACACCAGTCGAGGATGCCATCAAAAAGGTTTTCGACGACCGCCCAAAGAGAGCCCTTGCCCTAAAATCCAAAGAGACAGCTCAAGGTATTTGTCTGCGTTTATTGTTTCACTTTAGCCATTTGTTTGAACTCTCTTCTGATTTGATTTTAGCTTTTTTCAGGCAGTCATACAGATATGGCATCTGTAGCCGTGGCCAAGAAAAAACTTGCCCTTTCACAAAAGAAAACCTCAACCACACTGCCGACCTTGCCGAGCAAACAGTCTCGCCCAAAGGCCGAAACGGCTGGCGATGCTTCCCGCTTTAAAAAGCACGTTAAGAAGTTGGCAAGAAAATGGAAGCGGGAGACTTATGTCATCTCCAGCCAAACCACAAGAGCAACCGCTGAGTTTCCTCACGTTCGATATCCTAGCCAATGATGAAACTGACATTTCCATCCCCAGTCGATAGAATTGTTCATGGAATTTCTCAACCAGTTCCTCCCAACTTTGGATGGAATTAGGCTGGAGGTTGATGCACCAAGCGAATGTCGAACCTGTTAGCGAGAAGTTAAATAATCGTAGTTTATGGAAGTCATTATTAACATCTCCGCATTGTGTAGTGAACCGAGCCACATGTTCTAACGAAAACATGGACGATTCGCTAGTAAAAAGTCTGAAGCCTAGGATTTTGAAACCTTTAGGATATACAAACTTTTCTACATAAGCTGGGTATGGATGGATGAACTTTGGGAACTTCGACCATTTTTTAAGGTTGATCGATCATTCTTTGGACCTCGATCACATCGACGGATGTCGTTTCATCTCTGATCGGACTCGTCTGATCTGCTGCTTGATCCTCCTCTTTTTTCCAAATCGATCATTTTGAACCGAGCAGATCATGTTTCGGCCTATAGTGTTGATATCGGATTACCTTCAGGTGGAAGTTGCCGAGAACGATCAGTGAGTACGCCGTCGTAAACTTTACTAACCTACAGTTCGAGCATTTTTTTTATGTGCCTCACCATTACTGCGTATTACTTCAAGTATGCTCCTTACTTCTCGACTGAAAATCTAAGATTGCTCTTCGAGTATTTTCTGAAGAAAAGATCTAGTCGGTGGATCAGAAGCTTCATCACCATCTTCATCGCAATCTTCGATTATTCCTTTGTCGCCATCTTCTCCGCATCGCGAGCGTGTTCGCCAAGACTAACTTCCTCTTCTCGACGTGTCACACTCATGGCTTCTGGTGTGATGGCCGCAGGAGGATTCAGTGTTTATAACAAGCCATCATGATCTGGGTTTTGGACTATAGGTGGAATGTTAGTCGATGATTTACCCATCCCTATTTTCTTTTTTAATGGCCGTGTCTCAATGATCATGAACTTCGTAGCTTCAGTAATGGGTCCCACCGGGCGTGCCAAAATGTTGACCCTAAAAGCTACCAAGCCTACGTGGTGCACAAGCTGAGTAACTAATGAGCTAACTACGTCCTTCGATTGATGCGGGTGTGCCAACTCGTCGACCAAGCTCGGCCGAGAAGTAAAATGTGTTGATGTTACATTGAGTGCGCTGCTGACTTCTTGATCTTGCCACTGGGGCCGACCGAGGAAGAAACACGTATCGACCTTCGGGTTCTAAAGCATGAAGACAAGGCTGCTAGTCTTTCGAAGTTCACGGATCGTCAACGCCGGGTTCGGTTACAGTGATTATCTTCGTAAAAGTATAAGCACGCTGAACCGGTACCAAACTATATGGACATAAGTACTCAAAAGAGATGTATGTCTTGATGGTGAATGTGGTTCGGCCATCAGAATGCCGAACTCTAAAACTTACTTGTGAATACCCAATCATAAAACAAACTCGGTGTTCAATGTGTCGAGCCTAGTAATCTGTAACACCCCACTTCGCCGAGAAGGCTAATGAGATGACCTCTACCAGTAAGGATTCGAAAATCCTTCTCGACAGAAACTTGGATAGGTAATCAGTCAATCTCAACGCAATGCTGTTTATCCAAACTAAAGGTGATTCGCGGTCGGTTGATTTTATGGCAACAATATTTTTTATCCAAACTGAAGACGTGTTGGTGAAAAAGGAAAACTAAAATCTCAAGGTTGTTGAGATGTTTTGCGTAGAGCGAGGATTTGCGCAGGGCAATTTGCGTGTTGAATTAGAGGGGGCTAGAATGATGCACCCCCTTCTTATTTATAGTAGCCAATCTCATCATGGCCGAACCAAAACTATACTCGGATTAGGATTCTTTATCCTAATCTAACCAAGTATCGGCCAATCCTACCTCCATTAGGCTTTGAACCAAACTCTTTATCCGACCACATTCACTTCTCAAATCTCAGCATCCTCATCCCATTGAGACTCCTTGTTATGCTAGGATTTGACTTTCCCATCAATCCGTCTCATACTAGGACTCGGCCTATCTTAATCGAGCGGCCCATAATAACTAGAATTCGCGATAATTCTAGAATCATGCTGCCGGGCCGAGAACAACTCCTAACTCAACCCACACCAATATTTTGGGCCCAAACACACTGACACCCTTTCTATTTGGTTTTTGTCTCTAAAGACTTTTCAAATTTCAACCCAAAAAAAAAGGCATTTTTAAATTTAAAGATAAAATTTCTTAAGTAATCCATTAGTTATGGAACATTCATTTTGTTATATTTGATACTATTACTCTTAGCTACACTAAAGAGAGGGAGAGTTTGAATCCGGAAGGTCCTAGTACTATTTTAAAACTGAATTAATTAGCGTTACACCTTCACTAATAAGGGTTTATGGAGCACTCCAAAAATCTCATTTTGTACCCCTCACAAGTGTATTTTTCTTTCTAAAGATTGAAATCTTGGAGTGCAAAATGAGAATTTTAGAGTACCAATAACAATTCTCATAATTTAAACCATTTTAAATAAGTTAAACTCTTAATAAGCCAAGTTTATCTACTCTAGCAAGTTGCTTGGTTAAGAATATTCGCTCTTCCACCTGAGGTCCTGCGTTCAATTTCTCCTCTTTTTAGTTTAGATGAATTTAATATATATTAACCGTTTGTAAAAAAAAATGTCTATCTAAACAAAGTCCTACTATGTATTATTACTCCAACCTAAACATGTCTCACGCAACAAACGCTCACGTAGAGTACTAAATAGTGCAACACATGTTGCCATTTGACATCAAAAGCATGGAGTATAGTAAGTAACATGTCTCACGAGTACTTGTTAGTGGAATTTCACTGTTTGGTGGAGGTCAACATTAGATGACAAGTATGCTTAATCACCAAAATATCACGTTGTTACATGGTTTATTTGCGAGCTTAATTACCAAAGTTTGTCGTTTGAAGTTGGTTGCATGGAAAGCATGTGCAAGTGCAACCTCCCTCAAGCATAAAAGTGAAGGGGTTGTTTTGTTTTTTGGTTTGCGGGGACCGAGTAAAAGTGGACATATAGATGAGTACACAATAATAGAAGAATAGATCTGAAATATGAGTGTGCATACACAGTACATCACAAGTGAAAATAATCACTCGTCACTGATTCACTGGTCACCGCAACAGCTTTCAAAAAGAAAGGAAAAAGGAAAGTGAGAGGGAAAGTGAGAGGGGTTATAAATTCATAAGTCTATCAATTTCTAGGGCTCCTTTTGGATTATTTCTGTAGGGTTCAGGATTTGTTTAGGGGCACGAAAGAAAGAAATATTTAGAGGGTAATGATGATGAATCTTGGGTGCAAATCTACCTTCTCTATATCGGCATCGGTATCGGCATCGGCGGTAAAGATATCATTATGATTTTTGTGAAAGAGGGCCTATTTTACTTTGTGCAGAGAAAAAGCTTCTCACCTTTCTAATCCCCTTTCGCTATTTACTTTTGTTTATGCCTCACCCAAACCCCGCATCTACCACAAACTTCTCAAATTCCAAACCACCGTATGATATTGTCATCATCTCTTCAATTAGGGTTGGTAATCTTTCAATGCCTTTGAGGTTTTTTTTCCTAAGTTTTAAATATTTGGTGGGCCTTATTCATCGATTTATTGGCATAATACCAGCAATCTGCTGGTTAATTATATATTCCTAGCTATAATTTCAGAATAATGGTTTGTTTGTACTTTATCGTCTTGTTAAACTTAAGATAGAATGATTAACATATGGGTGGTTTTATTGAACACCACACAATTTAGAGTTAAAATGTTTATTTTTAACATGAAATCGACTAATTAGAGGCTCCAAGAAAAAGTATCGCTAATTCAGTTGATATTATTTTAATCACATATAAATTTTAAAGATGTTCATACTACTGAGTCGCACAATCTGACCAAGATACAATTTCAACTATCTACCAAAAACATGAAAATATTTCAGTACATCTATACAAAATTGTATAACTTTTCATCTAGAATAATCTATCGAAATGTTAGGGCAGTAGGTCCACACCGAAAATTGTTCAAAAAGGTTAGTCAGTACTATTTAGTAAGTACCTTGTGATTCATATAAATCATATCTCAAGGCCAGTATCATGTACGAAGATGATCATTAGACAAATGTAGGGATATATAATTGTTTTATAGTCCATATAGGCGCCTCATATGAAGGAATTACTCAACATTCTAACAAATGCTCACACTTTGGGAATTAGTAATGATGTATTAAGTAGCATGCAAGATAAGATTATGGTTACTTTGACCTTCAAATCGGCACCTCATGTTAACCGCTTGATAATTATTAGCAGTGCTATTTTGATAAACAAAACAAACACATTTATCGATACAGTTTATAATATTGGGAAGTCCAACGTAGATTACACGGATCACTTCTATTATAGAATCAGCTTTGTGTCTAAATAGAATTACAATGATTTTTCTTATGGTGGTTTGATTTGATCCATGTCCATAATTGAGTTCCCCACCACTGCTTTTTTGCTTCTCCTTCATGCCAAGTCCACCCCTGATATCTCTTATTTTCACTAATTTTGCCAGGGTTCGAGTTTATGGGTTACATTGGTTTTGGTTATTGTGGGTTGTAAAGGCTTGGTTTTGGGTCCTTGTTAAATGTTGTCTGCAGTTATATTACTGTACTTAAAATAATCGAGTAAGGCTAAGCCATATTTATGTGTACAAATATTGTATCACCGATATGATAGTTATAGGACCTATCGGTATAAATATGTCTCGTCTCCCCTAAAGAAGTTACGAAATAATAGTTTGTATTTTAACTATGCATAAACCCTTTCTCATTCTAGTGGATTTGAGTGTAGTAGTGGCGTAGGGGCAATTACTTTTCTCGTGAATAATGAACTGACTTGGCTAATCTTTACCCACTCTCCACCTATTGTGAATAGTTAGTAAAATAACTTATTTTATTTTTCGTGTATGATTCAATTATTTAATAGTTATTTAGCAGATGAAATTAATTTAGAATAGGTTCATATATGACTGTGCCATGTGCTGTATCTATTAGAAATTTTGTTGAGATCTTCAATTAGATTTCCGTCGTTCTGTTTGCATTGTGTATACTTATCTTATCTTCAGCCTCATCTTTGAATTGTCCATAAATAAATATCATCTTTGAATTTATTGAAGTAGATGTTTGGGAGCCAAGTAGTCGACCGTTGTGACAAGCCCCACACCATTTTTATAACGCCAAATGCGCAGGCTTGACGGAAAAGAAGAATGTGACTGAGGTCAGTCAAAACGGACTAAGCTTGGCGCTGGAGCTGCTGCCATTCCGAGGCTCTACACCGCAAAGACTTGGAAAGATGGCAAAAATTGATGGGTGGAGATGTGCTAAGAATAAAGTGAAAATGGGAGAGAAAGAAATGTACATGGAATTTGTGGGAGGGAGACGTTTGATAATTAGGTTAACTTGGTTGATTGCTCGCGTGGGGGCTGACGTGCCTGTGATGTAATAATAATACGTGGAAAAATGAAAAAAGGAATAACATCTATTATCTAGGGTTGGCTTGGAGCTGGCCCTGTGATGTGAAAGTTGGAGATGGATAGGAAGGTGGGGTGGGAAACAAACATCATTTCTTTTTGTCTCTGTTTATAGGTCCTCATTATTCCACTCAGATTCACATCCCCTATTTTATTTTTTCTTTTTTAAATCTGGATATTGATTTCTTTTTTTGTATATTTAACTTCAAATTTTGATTTCTTGACAACTTGAAAGAGTTAATCGTTTGATTCTTGGATGGGTTTAATATATTGCTATCACGCTAAACTTTTTGAGCCTAACGTGGAATGCTTAAGTAGCTCAGTTTACACCTTTCAGGTTTGAGACAATTTTCAAAATAAGCCTCAAGATTATAATTTTCTCACATTACACTTTGAAATTTTGAAATTGTACATATCGACACGTTTTGTCTTTTTGAATATCTAATCTTTTATTCAATTGATGATTATTTTTGTCAATGTGATGCGGCTTATTCGGTATACCTTATAATATAAAATAACAATTTTGAAAATACACCAAACTCCAACCGTGTGAAATGTAATTAACCCTAAGTAATTTGTCTACATTATTTTTGAAAAATAAAAATTAAATTTCAGAAGAATACTAAACAGGTTCTAAATCTTAAAAAGAGTTTCAACTCGGAGGTTAGAAATGGATTAAATACGAAGTAAACTTCTCCCTTCTAATCCTAACAGTTTGGGATGATTGGAATTGATAAATTTTCTTCTTGATAATCCATCTCCTACCTTCAAACTGGTCATATTTTCAACCTAAGGTGAAGGAAGAAATATAAAAAAAAATTGTGACCAACTTTAAGGTAGAAGATACACAAGAAAAACACTTATCCTTTCCAACCATCCCAAATCGGTAGGACTAGATTTAATCAGGTTTAGGACTCAAATAACCAAATTTCAGCCATGTCTTCTTACACATTTACACCAAAACGAAAACATGTCCAATTAAAAGAAGTAAACCCAAAATTACTCAAAGCTGCACGACATGTTAACCAAAAAAATAATAATTGCCTATTTAAACAACAAACAAAAGAAAGAAGCATCAACATTACGCACAAGAGGAAGAATAATTAATCTCTCATATGCCCATCTTAGTCCTAGAGTTCCACTATCCTTGCACCAAATAGTATACATCAAGGGAATGACAAAAAAAAAAGAAGAAAAGTAAGACGTTTCATGTAACCGGAAAAAGAAAAGAAAACCTCAGAGATCCAAAGGCTGCCGGAGCATAAACACACCGGGAACATCAGGCGGAATTTTGTAAAACAATAGAAGCGAACAAACACAAGTTGTGTCTCTTTTAACCCTTCTGCATTTTTTCTACATATGCCTGCAGCAAATGTGAATACCGATACCGTAAGAAACATTGCCACAAAATTTACTACGTTAAATTTGTAACAGAGTAAACAGATGATAAACAGGATATGACAAGGAGTCAAAGTAGGCAAGGAGACACGGCCTCGTTAAAACAATTCCAAAATTAATATCCACATATTAAACTCCGCGGATTAGAAATTATAAAGTGTAATGCTGTATTGGAACAAGACTTCTGAGTTACAATACTACATGCCAAAACTTCTGAGTTAGAAGTCACACGCTGCCTACGTACTCAACGCCTCATCTTATTAGTTTTAAATTTCATAAATACCCCTCTGTGCAGAAGAGTAATTCTCTAAAAGAATAAAGTTCAATGTAATAATAACATAACTAGAACACAAAAGTTTTCCTTAGGCGTAACTCAGAACCAACCATTTCTTAATATGAATAATATATTTTAAATCAACTAGGATATCATATCATCCGGCACAATAGAAACTAGCTACAATGCAAATTCAATGTAAGAAAAGTTTTGGTAAGGATTGCACAAAAACCACCAGAATCACCACAGGCATAGAAAAATATAAAAATCTGAGAAATTCCCCATGCGATTTTCCGTGAAATATGTAGACACACTGGACTTTTCTCTGCATACCCAAATGCGCCCAAGCTTATGTTTAGAGAGCAGGGGGTTTTGAAGGCAGGTAGCGATGGCACACTGGGGTATAGAGGAATGGATTCAAATTCTTTCTTCAACGAAAGGAGAGAGGAGATGGAGAAGAGAAGAGAGATAAGAGTTGGGAATATCTTTTAAAAATGGTCATGGGAGCTACATGTGACCTTATTTAACAAAAATGGCCAAAATTATACAGAGGTGTCCATTACTAAACAGCAAAAGTCTCAAATGTGACATTGTCAAGAAACCGAAAAACGGCTCAACTGCACACACCACTAATATTCCCGCTTTGGTTTAAGTGTTATCACCTTTCTACAGACACATCAAAACACAAATAAGAAATCAGACTCAAAATGGTGGGGTAAATAGAATGAAGCTAGAGAACGAAAAGGATGGAAAAGATGACCTCAAATGCGTTCAAAAATGGACCTAATGCATTCAAAAATGAAGTTTAGTCATATAATAGATATTTCTTTTTTTATCGAAACCAAATTTTCATTAAGAACAGAGAAAAAGTACAAAGCAATGGACTCATCCACAGGACTAGCAACCTAAAAACAGAAAGAAAAAAAGACACTAATTAAAACTGGATTTCATTTAAGAATAAAAACATACGCCAACAAAGAAGTATTCCTAAACAAAAGAGAGAATGCAGAAGTATTCCTAAACAAAAGAGAGAATGCAGCTAGCATAAATTAATCAACAATATCAGCACTTACCTGTACAAGTTTAGTAAGCTTCGGTTTTGAAAATGATAGATAATGGTCAATCTTCTCTTGTGTCTGGGGAATATTAGCCCCCTGCATGGTACTGGTCACTTTATCAACCACCTTCTTCACTATCGTTTTGTAAGCATCTTTGCTGACTTGACCTTCTTTCCATGAGGGTTTTAAAAGCTCCTTGACGTTTTCCACAAGCGCAAATCTAAATGCACGGCTCCCCTTCACTTCCTTGAGTTTCTTGCCCCCTGTGACCTCCATGGGACCATTCTCTGGGGAATTATTCTCTTCCTGCGCACTCTTGCTTTCCTCGGCCCCAAGTGCACCATTTCCCTTGACAACCTCAGACTTTGCACCATGTTGACTTAATTGGTGATCCTTAAGTGTAGGTTCTTCTAGTGGATTATTAGTCTGTTGATAATTGTTTACATTTGCTCCACTAGGTAAAGACGATGGAGATACAACATTTGACAGGTTCTCTACTTTTCCATCAATGCTTGTGTTTCCAGCACTATTTGGCAAAAGACACATTTGATTGTTACTAATTCTATGTTCTATGCTATCACACATAGGATCATACGGCTTATGAGATACCACCGTTGGATCGCGCTGAATAGCTGCTGCCAAAAGCTGCTCAGTGGATCCTTCTGATTTGGGAAGGAGAGGTGCATTATGAGAATTTAAAGCAGCATAAATCTGTGGAAGTTGCTGCTGATTTCCAAGTAACTGAGCCAAAGAAGCTGAAAGATTGGTAAGTTCCGTAAGTTCTTTACCACCTACCAAATTTGGAACTTGAGGAATTCCATCAACTAGTGAAGTTTTTGCATCCCCTATATCTAACTTGGTCACAGATTTACTCTCTGGGGACAGTGTATCTTGTGGACTTTTTACAACTCCTCCGCATGGGATTAGGTTTTTACTTTGCCCAATTGTGCTTAATCCAGAAAAAGGAAAAGCACTTGAACTCTGGCCACTGTGGTCAAAGCTTTGGCGGGCCATGATATTTGCAGTAACATTTAGGTTATTAAGAAAACTAGAAGGTTCTTCAATGGCAGTCCTATTGTCATATCGCACGGAAATAACACCATCTACCCTTACATCCTTGTTCTGCAGAAAATCAGATCTTTCAGCTACCATTGGTTCAACAATTGAAGCAGCACCATGCACCTGAGTGGAAGGTTCTGAACCTCGAGTAATGCGACTATGCTCTTGTTTCCCAACATGGTTGGAGGATTGCACCGTGTAATTCCAATCAGGAGACATGTCACCAAGCCATTTTTCAGTATCTCTCAATTTAGGAAGATCCACATGAGCACCCACACTATCTTCATTCCACAGATTTGCATCCTTCTCATTCCTCTCAACTGTTTCATGACTAACACTACGGTCAGCACAATTTTTGTTCTCATTGTTCTGATCACACCCCCATCTATTATCATCTACAGACCAAGCACTAGACCTTACCTCTGGAACACCAATATTTCTGTTATCTACAGTCAACATTGCGGCATCTGACAGAGTCCCGGTATCACTCCATTTTGGACCACTCCATGCTGGGCCTGCATCATTTAAACTGTGACCTGGGCCCCACCTGCCATCCTGTGACTTTCTTTCAGGACTTGCACGAGCTTGAATATGATGAGAAAACCGACAATTCTTTTTATTACGACAATTTCCAGCAGCAAAAAATTTGCAAGGAATATCACTACTCCTGTGCGGTACACGCTCGGCACCTCGCTCTGTAGAAGTATCTCTGTTCCTTCTTTCATTTTCCCTTTCTCTAGTATTCTCATTTGTAGAACCTTTACTGAATCCATCAGAAGCACGATGGTGATCGAACTTGCAAGTTGACCCCCTCTGGCACTTCCCTTTTGCAAAATCACTACAATACACAGAATATCTTTCACTTTTTAATGGGTAGTACTTGGTATCAGGAGGGGTAGAGTATCTCGAAGCATCACGTTTCCTATGTCGACTTTCCCAGCTATCATCATAATTGGAATTACCCTCATGAAGAAATTGGCAATCACTACCCCTCCTGCATCTCCCAGTCATAAAATCTTTGCACAATTGAGCTGAAATTCCTGGCCTGCCTCTATTTCTGTCAAGGAAAAGTGATTCCCGCCTATAACCACGATCAGGGCTCCTACTCCAGCTCTGGCTCTTACTCCTGCTCCTGCTTCTACTTCTACTCCTACCTCTGCACATAACATCCACCAACAGCTTCTTCTGTTATATGCGTCAAAAAATGCTATCTAGATTATATTAACATAAGAAAAAAAGAAAAAAGTTAGTCGGAACTGACAATGAGTTAAAAAAAACAAGGCTAACCTCAGTGACCTTCTCCAACCACTTTTTGGGGACCGACTGCGATGTTCTCTCCACTCATCAAGACCAGGAGACATCCTTGTGCTGCAATTTCCATCTCCATCCCACACCATAGAGTCATTCATGTATCTATTGCATCCCTTATTGATACTCTCATTTTTATGTGAGCCTCTGCTTCCGGGCAAAGGTTCCCTGGATGGCAAATCTAAATCATGCTTAGGTCTGTGCAGATCATTTGTCTCCGGAGAAAGCCAGTCACGTCCAGATTCCTTATGATGAAATGCCCTACCTGCCTTTCCCATCCAACCGTTGTCCTGCATATTTGCATCTTCAAATTGAGGCCCTTCTACCAAATCCCATTTAGAAGACCGCTTTCTGTTGCTTCTACTCATTTCTCTCAGGCTTACCGACACCCTTTACTTATTCTTATTCGGAAAAATCTGGAGACATGAAAAAATCAATCAATCTCAAAGACATTTTCTGATCACTCTTGCGCATCCTTAGTATCATTTTAAGTGTACTAGAGTGTATAAAATATTGATGTTACCAAGACAAAAAATACATGTGAAACAATAAATAGAAAATCAATGAAAAACCAAATTTTATATCATTACCTATGAAGCAGAATTAAAAATATATTACCAGTTTCAGCCAATGAAGCACGGATACAGATACGGTGATACAATACGATACAATAGGACACGGCAATATGGCACATTTGTAAATATTAAGATATGATACAGCATGGATATGGAAATAAAATTTATATAATAAATATATATTTTATAAACATATTTTGAATAACAATTAAAAAATAATAATCATCTAAATTTAAATTTATATAATTCAAACAACAGGAAGGATGGTAGTGGTGTAGGTCCGGTGGGCAATGTAGTTTTGTTAGTGTTGGGCTTTAGTCCCATTTAAACCCTTAAAAATAATAAAAATAAAAAAAGAAAGAATACGGCGTGATTTTTGTCTTCAGAAACAAAGGAAACGGTAGATCGACCTCCTACCAAATTGTGTCATCTTCTTCGCGAGGCCTTCTTCCACCAGATCACGTCATCTCCGTTGCGAGCCCTTCTTCCACCAGATCCCATCAAAGGGCAAAGGAAGGGATATCCGTATCCATCTGTCAAACGCCGTATTCATCAACCCAGATACGTATCTAAGGCGCACCCGATACGCAATACGGGACAGAACTGCCGTAGCTGTGCGTCGTAGGTTTCAGCTAAGTATAATAACAATCTTTTTGTCAAAAAATTGAGGACATCTCTATTAGCACTACAAAAAAGTCATTGCACTCCTCCCTCGACTTGCAAGAAGGAATGCAAGTTGACAACTTTGGACACCAATGACTGCTACAATGGAATAAAATCATACTTCAATTAGACTGACCAAAGAGAATATGGATGCAGAAGATACAACCTGTCATGGAGTATATATAAAAAATACACACATGTATTTTTTTTAAAGGAGATATGCATATAGTAGAAAAAAAAATGAAATGTAAGAATAAAAGGTTGTAGAGACCGTCCAAATAAAGCATGACATATGTCATAAGTTTTCTGGATACAAAAAACACCTAGTCTTACAACAGGGAAGAACAATCAGCAATTTCCTAAGCCCCAAGCCAAATTGATGGCCACCACAAGGTAATGAAGATACACTCAAGTCTGTCTCCACACAAGTCAATAAATTTCACCAACTAGCCATATGCTCAACTTCAAGCACACAAACTCTCGCCTTTGCATGGCTTTTGAATCATTGCATGCAGGCATAATATCTCTCTGCACTCGAGACATTTTGATTAAACCAAATATGCAGCATCTTTCTCAATCAAGGATTATTCCTATTCAACTTTTGAAGGCTGTAATAATTCAATAATTATGCTTTCAAGCTCCTCCCCTCACTTCATCATAACACTGATTAACATTTAGCATCAGGGGCATCAAAGTTGAAGGTTGATGTATTCTCTTCTAACTTCTTGGACTATGAAGTAATTCTATTTTGTTATCCCCAAACCTTTCAGAGCAACCTCCAGTCTAAGAATTTATCGAATAATATGTACTAAGTCCCAATGTAGCTCTTTTGTAAGGATGCTATTGCAATCAGTTACTTTTGAACGAAATTGGTAATCCCTCCATGCAGTGACCCGCATGAAATTACTGCAGAAAATTATACTAGATATTAGCACCCAGTGAATGTACTCTTATTGAGTAACATAGATCTAAAGTATACACTAGATCCATCTATCAAGGTGCCTAGGGTACTAGCATAAGTTTACAAATGTACAAAACAATGAAAGAGCAAGGAAACAAACAAACAAAATGAATCAGAATGAAAATAAATCATCCATAACAAGGTGATAGCCAAATATTAGAAAGGTTCCAAAGAAAATAAGCCTCCCTACATTCCTATCTTCTACCATTCGAAAGACCTCAACTTCTCTCCTTCAACTTTACCAAGACAATATTCTCTTGGAATATCACATCTCTACCTATCCATATATCATTTGACGGTTTGACCCAACATAAAATTTAAACATACAATGATCGCCACCTACATTATTTACCTTTTAAAGACAATAATATTAGACTAAGATCATATATATCCGAACTAGTTAAAACTAACTTATTGTTAGGCCAATCTACATCTCAATAAAATTTAAACGAAAAAAATAAAAATAAAAACTGACACGGGAACTTGTTCGAAGTCAGGACACCAATTGGGCCACACCAATTACCAAGAATACATAGTTAAGCAACTACAAGAACTTCAAATCACACTCACAAAGTTAAAGCAGTAGAATTAATCCGAGGCATAAAAGCTCAAATCTTTCTACTATACAACAAAACCCAACTCAAATTCTCTATTACCCTCAAAACCAGTAAGATTCTCATTGATCCAAGTTAAAAAAAGTAAAAAATAAAAAATAAAAACACACACACAAAGAGCTGAAAAAAAAAATGTAACCCTAAACCCTAATCATTGAATTGAAAGAAAAACAAAAGCAAAAAAATTAAAAAAAAATAAACTAATACGAAACCCTAAATAAGGAATTGAAGAGTAAAGAGAGAGAGAGAACTTACAGAAATTAGAGAGAAACCCTAGAGTGCGATGGGAGACCTCCGCCGCCTGTAGGACTTTGCCATATTTGAATCCCTTTCTTTGTCAAAAGAGGGGTGTGAGAGTATAGTGGGTGGAGGAAAGGGCGCTGGGGAGAATGAGAGGAGCATTTCACTGTGGGCCCGCTTAGAGAGGAGATTTTTTCCTTGGGCTTTTTACCAACAAGTCCAATATGGAGCCCAACAAAACAAAACGGCCCACATATTCAGAGATTGGATAAGTAAGTTGAAAAATTAGTTACTTGTCAGAAAGTTAGAATGGTTTCTCCATTCAACAATGCAAGTGCTGCCGATTGAAATCAGCAACTTACTTCACTTGCTCAAAGGGTGGATGCGAATGGTAAATTGATTGACATTAACGCGAGTACCAAATAGAGTGGGGAATGCACCATTTAAGGCCCTTCAAATCGACACACAATTGTCATGCGCAAACAACCTCTTAAAGACCTTGATTTTTATTTTCCTTTTTCCCGCCAACACACTTTCAGTTTGGATAAACAACACTATGAAGGCAACCGGCAACATCTTCAGTTTAGATAAACAGCACTAGAGTCATAGAATTAGCCGATCAAGGAGCACCTTCAGTTTGGATAAATAACACTACTTCGAGACCGCCTAGTATTTATCCAAGCCCCAATCAACAAGGATTTCCAAGTCCTTGTTGGAAGAGTCATCTCATCAGCCTTCTCATGCGAAGTGAAGTGTTACCAGGTTACTACATTCGGCACATTGAAAGCCGAATTTGATATTGAACTTCACAGAATTAGCAACCTTGTCTTCAAGCTCTAGAACCCGAAGGGCGAGACGTGTTCCTTCCTCGGCCGCAGTCATGAGATCAAGAAGTTAGCAACACACCCAACACCACATCAACACTCATTTTACTCCCTGGCCGAGCTCGGCCGACGAGTTGGCACGCCCAACATTCGACCGAATGACGTTGTTAGCTTATTAATTATTCGACATGCGCGCCACATAAGGTAAGTAGTTTTTAGGGTCAACAAATACACATTTGCAACAGTAGAATTTTCTCTCACAGTATGAAATATGCATTTTTGAGAAAGATATTCCTTTCGCAAATGTGGGATAATGACACTATTGTTGTCGTAAGTTTTCGTTTTACTAATATATGCACGCTATCACAAATGTGAGTGTGACCGTTGGGTCCAAAGCTAAATTTTTTAGGTTTAGGCCTCACCATTGGACTGCTTGGGTTTAAACACAAATATTTTGATTTGGGTCTTCCGGAGTTGGTCTTGCATCCATCGGTTCATCCACACCCCAAGGAACAACCATATATCCATTAAGAAAGTCAAATTTAATGACTATCCAAGTTCAACCACTCTTCCCATTCAACGATAATATTAAAAGAAATTACTGATAATAAGTGTCATAATATTGCATCCAAAGACGAATACTGAAATCTAAATGCGCAAATAATATCTAAGTCCAAATAATACATACATACATATATAAACATACATACATATATAAACATACATATATATATATACATACATATATAAACATACATATATATATACATACATATATATATATAGACCCTTTAAGGGAAGAGATCTTCATTTTTTTTTTTTTAAATGAGGACACCCTCTTAACCATTAGATTTGGTTTTAATGAAATTCTGTGGTTAAAATTAAATCACAGGCCACATAATCTCAATCATAGAATTTCATTAAAGTCAAATCTAAAGGTCAAGAAAATGTCCCCTTTTAAAAAAAAAATGGGGTTCTCTTCCCTTAAAGGCTTCCAATATATGATTGCTTAGTGTTGTCAGAACCTAAAACTATATTAATAGAACTCTGGTTGTCAACTAAATCTTAATGAAATTACCTCTTTAACACTCTAATTGTGACAACCCGTTCCAAATTTTACGTTTTTATTTTATTTTAAAAGCGTGAATTTATGAAATTGCCCTAGAGGTAAGGACTTTGACTTCCGTTGACTATCGACTTGAGAGATGTGGGACTTATTCTTTTAGCATATCCTCGTAGTACTCATTGGTACGAACGTATAGGCGAAAGCCGTTTACGAGTTCAGATTATAACGGTATAGTTACGGACGTTCGAAATTGGTTATTCAAGGTTTAGTGTTTATTTAAATTAAATCCCCACTTTGTGGGGGAAGCCCAATCAAAAATGGAGGGAGGAAAAAAAAAAAAAACAAAAAAAAAAAAGGAAGTGGTTCCCGTCCACCTGCACCCACCGCGGGTCCATTTTCCAAGGCCGATTCCGGCCAACTCCGGTGGAGTTTTTCGATGCCACCACCACCATCTTGAAGCTCTCATTCCCCTCTACAAATCCCACCCAAGAACCACCTTGATTAACCATGGTATGGGGCGGTTTGAGACCACAGAAGTTGACGAAAATCAATGGTGCTCCGGCCACCCTTTTCGATTTTCCGGCAAATCGGCAAAGTGATGGCCGATGCCACCACTTGGACTTTGTACCCCTTCATCCCAGGAGCAAAACCCAACCAACCTTGACCCCGTTGGACCACCGTAGACGACGAATCGATGTCGGGAAGTTTTAGGCATCCGCCGGCTTTGTGGGAAAAATTGACCATCTTCCGTCCACTTTTGGACTTTGTGGCAGGTATGAAAGTTGCTCCACTCACTGAGATCTTCATTTCTGTGAAGTTTGAGAATTTTTGGAAATAGTTGGATTTTCCGGCGAGTCAGGGCGGCCGACCGCCACCCGCGGCGGCGCGTGCGGTGGCGCGTGGCCAGTGGGCCGCCAATGCAATTTTTAGGCTATGTCAAATGTCTTGAATTCAGTTTTGTCATTTGAATGACGTAGGTTGATAGTTGGAACCTAAATTCGTTACGATACGTTACTTGATAAAAATGTGAATCGATGATCCGACCGTTGGATCGTCACCAAAATTGGATACATTATAATACGTAATATTTAAAGATCATAGGAATTTATGGATCGGGAATCCGACTTACGGATCTTCCTGAATTGGATTTGTAAGTTAGTAAAATAAATGTTCACGGCCACTTATTTTAGGCAATTGGCGGAGATCTGACCGTTGGATCGTAATGAAATTTTAATATGTTATTCTAGAAACATATTGTGGATCGATGGGAGTTGCGGATTGGAAATCTGATATGCGGATCTTCCGGGTCAAGTTATATAAGGTTGTAAACCCTACCGTCGATCTTTGATCGACGGTTGACTTGTGGTCAATGGGTCTCAAACTATTTTAGAATGTCGTTGAGGTTGTGTTTTATGTGAATTACGTATTCTTTGGATAAGAGTTCTGAGATGTGATTTGATAATTGGTCACAGAGACCAATCATTCAGGACGCCTCGATGTGTGCGCTAGAGAATCTTAGCGTGGACTCCAGGTGAGTGGATCTTTTCCTTTTTATCGTACATATTGTTGAGAGTTCTATCGACACTTTTAAATTGATTAGGTATATTACCTTCGTATAATTATTGTGAATGCTTGAAGTACCTATATGAACTATGAATGGCTTAATCCCTGTCTAGGGTACGTAGGCAGTCTAACGAGACGTTAGATGCAGCCATAAAATATTTAAGACAAAAGCCTTGCTTGGGAAATTGAGTAATGCGAAGGAAATTGGTAAAGGCAAGTTTTAGTTTTATGAATTAGTTTGTTAAATTAGTGTTAATTGGGTTGTCATGGATAATTATCCCTGAAAATAAGTAGTTTGGGAGTAGGGCGTTATTGATTGTACACTTCTCACTGTATCGTTTATAATTGAAAATGCTACGACATGGTTGAGTATTAGATTGCATCATGGTATATCCATATGTATATTACTTGCATATAATTATTGGGAATGCTTTCAAGTGCAAAGGTGAACTCAGGACACCCAGGTAAGTTCAGGTGAGTTTATGGTATTAGTTGAATCGATTGAGTTATAGCATGACTATAGTTATGTGTTAGGCAACTTCGATACTGTCGTACTGGTTGCCATGAGTTCCACATGTTATATTGAGATGCATTGAGAGCTCATAAACCTGCACCCCGGTGTTAGTGCTCCCGCCCGTGGCCAGGGCACAGTCCTTCACATGATGTTCACCTCCCGCACCTTACGCTCACCTTGGATTCAAGGTAGGTGCACAGTCCTGTCGTACAGACCACTTTAGGTGGTTCCGACTCATAGGTGACCCGCGATTATTCGCCCAGTCTTCACGTGATCGTAGCACTTGAGCATATTTATTTACACCCAGTCCTGTCGTACAGACCACTTTAGGTGGTTCCAACTCGTGTGCAGGTATACTTATTGAGCTATTGGCTAGCCAGGATTGATGAGATATGGATAAGTCGTACATGTCACTATAGGTGACTCCGACTTATATGCTAGCCATGATTGATGAGATATGGATAAGTCGTATAGGTCACTATAGGTGACTCCGACTTATATGCTAGCCAGGATTGATGAGATATGGATAAGTCGTACAGGTCACTATAGGTGACTCCGACTTATATGCTAGCCAGGATTGATGAGATATGGATAAGTCGTACAGGTCACTATAGGTGACTCCGACTTATATGCTAGCCATGATTGATGAGATATGGATAAGTTGTACATGTCATTTTAGATGACTCTGACTGATATATCACTTTGTATTGATTTAGTTCATTTGGCCTACTTATTAATGTATGGTGGAGTTGATGGCAAACCATGGTTTTGGTCATTTTTGAGTATGGTTTGGATATATGTATATATGTTGTACTGTCTTATGGAAAACGATATTGGTTTTACATTTAGGGGCATTACTTTTAGAGAGGTAATAACTTTGGGAAGCTTGGTTTTATTGCTTACTCACACCTTCTGTTTGGTGCCCTCCAGGTTTTAGCTGCTGAGTTTGTATCGACAAGAATATGTGGCGAATCTTAGTATTGATGGATATTTCTGAGGGTATGATTCTTACCCACACTACTGTACCTTACTTATGCTCTGACATCGCGTGTGAAATGGGTTTCGCTCCCACTCGTAGCGCACTCTGGTACTTAGACACTTTTAGATTCAAATTTATTCACTTTTTATACACTATCACATTTTATGGCTTCGTCACCTTCTAGGTGTCGGCCAGCACAGCTCGATTCAGGGTCCAAGTGGACTTTCTGGGTCGGGGTGTGTCACTAATTAAAACTGAAGAGAAATAAAAAAATATTAGTAATTTAGTAATTACAAGACCACAAATTTTATTGTGAACCTCACAACCAGGTAATAATAATAGACTCTATTTAAAAATGAAATTATTATTAGCATTCTAAAAATCTTATTTGGCACTCCAAACTTTCTATAATTAGAAAGAAAAGTACACTTGTGAATAGTGTGAATAAGATTTTTGGAGTGCTAATAATAACTCCCTTTAAAAATTCAAAATTAAATTAAAAAATTGGCACACGTCCTTCTCTCTCATCAAATCTCTTCGGCTTCCCTCTACATCTTTCTCACCAAAATCCTCTTCAACAACTCTAACCACCCCACCTCTTTCATCCCCTTCTCCCACCCTGCTTGCCTCTAACCCACTTGCAAATTATGTAGGCTCTTCCTCTCCTCCAAAACCCTAATCACCTTCCACCAGACCCACCACCCAACAACTTCTCCCACATCCTCTACGTTTTCCCCCATGACCCCTCTGTCGCCGCCCCCTGCCTCTTTGACCCACGAATCCTAGATTGGAACCACTCCCACCATGAATGGGCATCCAATGTTATGAAGGTATGAGCCTCGTTATTTAGTTTCTGCATCTTATGCGAGGTTGGAGGAAGAAATTTTTAAGCATTAAAAATCCCTTGCAATTCGTTAGATGTGTCATCAAAATGCATATATTAATCATGATTTATCACTCCTCATTTACTTATTTTGTTGCATTCGATTGTTTTTACTCTTTGTTGCAGGGCTTGCTTTCATCCAAGTAGAGTTCCTTATTATACAACTTTTGGGAGATGTACTGCAGTTAGTGATGATTTTAGTGTTTCATGTAACAATATCTTTACAAATTATTATAAATTCTGAAAGTATTGCCTAACTCATAAGTTTGGTTTTATTTCACTAATGTTAGTAATTGTTTTTCATAAGTTCATGTAACACATCTACAATGGAAAGAATTTTTTTTTTTCGAAATGACATATACATTGCACATTGATTATAACTCATACCACAACGAAAAAAAATTGAGTTGCACATGTATAGCGTGTGTGCCGATTGCTAGTCAAAATTAATCTATGTGTTAAAATTTTTAGAGTTCATAATTTGAATTATACTCTCCATCACCAACGAGTTCCCCAAATATCTCCTGATAACTTGTTGCAGCATGAACCCAAGGCATTCCATACCCATGTATTTTAGCATACAAGTAAATCCAATGACGTCAAAGTTCCTCATTTCACCATACGCGGGTAGATGAGTATGAATTACTCCTATTTGACTTCAAAAAGAATTTTCATCTTGTAGTACGAATTGCTTAATCACTAGCTCCTCCATCTTGTCTTTAAATTTCTGCTCTCTCCCTTTCCCATTTTGGTTGATTATCTCTTCGAGCATAAATGAATTTGAGCAGGACGAGCCTACCTGTTGTTGGCATGTGTCAATGTACCAAAGAGATTCAATGTATGTTAGCATGGGTCA
Source organism: Pyrus communis (assembly GCF_041283825.1). Taxonomy (NCBI): domain Eukaryota; kingdom Viridiplantae; phylum Streptophyta; class Magnoliopsida; order Rosales; family Rosaceae; genus Pyrus; species Pyrus communis. Next base: position 18,159,582 of record NC_142565.1, read on the forward strand.
ATGTTCCTAAAATGGGATTCAATGTACTAGATATCCTTGTACTTCTATATATACTTTCTCCTTGAGAGAAGAATACAAACAACAATTCAAACTGTAAAACTCTCATATAGTTTTACGCTTTTATCTTGGCATTAGAGCAAATTTTGACCTATCTCTTCCCTAGGGGATCTAAACCCAAAAAATCTATTCTTGCCGTGTAGCTTCCTTGGTTGTTGGCCCTAACTTGTTGATTGTCTTGTGTTTTGGACAATCCATTCTACCCAAAATCAAAATTTACTCGGTGCCGCTTTATGTTTTTTAAGCTGCACACAAATTTATAATCCTTGCCGTGCGGCTTGTTATTGGCAGTCGGCATTGAGAATCTTAAACCTAAGCCTATTGTAGCAATCCGCTGCAACCATGGGAGAGAAGACAATATTGTCTCTTATTGATCAAATATCCCTCTTAGATGATCGAGATGATTTAGAAAATTCGGTAAAACTTTTAATAATGTCTAGAGATCGTGACTCTTGCATTTTTTTCTTTGAAGATTTGGTTGACAAATCATTGGTATGTTACCCCTGCATTTTTAAGAACAAATGGCATATCCTTGTAACAGTACGTACCTCGGTCAATAACGAAGGATGTCCCTTCCATGTCTGGCTCATACATCTTTATTTGATTGTATCCGGAGTAGGGATCCATGAAGCTTAGCAATTCATGACCTGCAGTTCAGTCTACTAGCAGATCGATCCATGGGAGCGAGTACGAATCCTTTGGGCAAGCTTTGTTTAGGTTCGTGAAGTCCACGCATACTCTCCACTTGCCAATTTTCTTTTGCACCAGCACTACGTTCGCTAGCCAGTCTGGATGATGCACCTCAATGATGAAGTTGGCATCTTTTAGCTTGTCATCTTGCTTCGCTCCGTTTCGTAATTTCGCTTCCGCTGGATAATTGGTCTAGTAGTTGCGCCTAGTGAAGGTGGTGGCAGATCACAGAATGATCAATCCCAGGCATGTCTTCCGCAGACCAGGTGAACACACATCCTTGTTGGCCCGCAAGAAATTGGTAAACAACTTTTTCTCTCGATCGGTCACTTCATTATCTTTCTCGGCGAAGTGAAGTCTTTTATGATTCGTTATTCTCAGGTCACATTTTAGAGTTCAGCCAACAGACAGCCGAACCATTTTGACGATTAAAACAATCATCTTTTTTGAGTGTCCATACAGTTCAATGCCGATTCGATGGACCTATATTTTCACCAATATAGTTGAGGTTGTTGAACCAGAACTTCACAGTGAGTTACATAACCTTGTATTTTTTTGAACTTAAGGCCGAGACTGTTCCTTCCTCGGCCGAAGTTTCTCAATTCAGAAGTTAGCAGCACATTCCACTACATCACAACAATCAAGTTATTCGCCCGGCTGAGCTTGATAGCGAATTGGCACACCCTCATCAGCATTCAAACCACCAAACGATGTAGTTAACTTCTAGGTAATCATCTCGGGCATCACATATGCTTAGTAATTTTAGGATCGAAAAAATGCTTAATTAATTGGTAATTAAAATAGGAATGATGAAATTGTGATTAGGACTTCATATATATATATATATATATATATATATGATGACAGATACACACACACACACTTACCTTTCTATATGTATAAATAATACGATGACAGATAATTACAGTTTCTATATTGATTGGAGGTGTTGACCATTTGATTTGTAAATTTCTAAGTCTCTTTTAAATCTATATATGAACTTTTCAAAAGTATTAATCTATATCTCTCCTATTTCAAAAGTATATTGAAAAACAAAAACCTACTCATTAATTCATCTCAGTATTTATGGAGATAATTACAATACATGCATGATGCATATGAACTTGTTGCTATTTGAATAATACTGATTCATTAATCATCAAAATATGCGCTCAATTAAGCATTGATATTAAGGAAAGCGGCTGAGGTGATGGCCCTGGAAAACTCGTGAAAATCGATACGGCCATCGCGGTCGGTATCCGCCTCGTTCATCATGCCGAACAACTCCTGAACCGTGAGTGGGTGGCCCAGCTTGGCCATCGAGTGGGCCAGTTCCGCCGGGCTGATGTACCCGTTGGCGTCCCTGTCGAACATGCTGAACATCTGCCTCAACTGATCGTCACTGTACGAACACGGGCACCTGGCGTCGTCTTGTAAGAGTCCGTTGAGGTCCGGCCTCATCAGCGCCACGAACTCCGAGAACCCGACCAATCCGTTGTGGTTGGTATCCGACTTTCGAATCAGAGCCTGCAGCTGCTGATGGCTCGGCTTCAGCCCAAGCGACAGCAGCAGTGAACCCAACTCCGGCTCGGTCAAGCTGCCGTCTTTGTTGCCGTCAAACGATCGGAAGATCTCGCGCAGCTGTGCCATCTGCTCCTCCTCCATATTCACCGCCGCCGCCACCGATTTATATTGTTTCCTTCTAGTGCTACTACTGGTACTGCTAATGATCTTGCATGAGTAGGTTATTGCGATGAGAGTAAATTAGGGTGAAGATATATAATGCATAATATGGTCATGGCCGGCACAAATAATTCAACTAACATTGTGAATAGGGTGAAGATAAATATAAAGATCACTAAACGATAGGAAATTAGGAACAAAAGACTTTGATTAATTAAGTAATTAATTAAAAATGATGAGTGGCCTGCAACATCATCAACAGTCGCTTGGGCTGAGTAGTTAAGGTTCGAACCTCTTAGGCGATGATTTCTTTTTAATTTTTGTTTATTTTTAATTTTTCGATAAATACTTGGCTCATTCCTAAAAATTATTTCAAGTTGAAACGATAAATATGGAGACGTTTGACAGGCGGCGGATCAGACATAATCATGGTTTAAAAATTTCTTCGATAAAGTTGATATTTTCGTAGAAATATTCAAAAAATTACAGAAGATATAGAAATTGGGGTTACGTCTAAATTTCACCTTTTATCGAAGAAACTCTTTAGTTTAGGTTTAGGTTAAAATCGGCATATATCGTCAATATTTCTTACATATCTGTTAAATATCAAAGAAATTTTATATTTTGTCAAAACCAATGCTTGACAATCCCTAAAATTTCATTTTAAATTTCTATTATTTCCATTAAAAGCTATAGGTGTCTATATCGATATTCGATATATCCGTCGATAGGAAATTAGGAACAAACACTTTGATTAATTAAAAAAGATGAGTAGCCTCCAATGTCATCAACAGCCACTTTGGCCAAGTGGTTAAGGCATGTGCTTGCTAAGTGCATGGGGATCCCCCACAAGAGTTCAAACTTCTTAGGTGATGATTTATTTTTTTTATTTTGTTTATTTTCTTTTTCATAAATACTTGGCTCCTTCTTAAAAATTATTTCAAACAAAAAAGGCCATTTGTGGAGACGTGTGATGGTGGTGAATCTGATTTAATGCTGCTTAGTACTACGATCTAGTAGTATTCCCCTTCACTTGTAAATGAGAGGTCTTATGTTTGATTCTCGCCAAAGACAAAGTTGAATCACATTATTATGACAAGCCCATTATAAGGTTTAGCCCACTCCCACACCCCCTTAGACCATCTCCAATGTGACGTCCCACATCACCCAGAGGTGTGATCCTTATATGTATATTCCCATCCCTACCTAGCACAAGGCCTTTTGGGAGCTCACTGGCTTCAGGTTCCATCGGAACTTCGAAGTTAAGCGAGTAGTGCGCGAGAGCAATCCCATGATGGGTGACCCACTGGGAAGTTCTTGTGTGAGTTCCCAGAAACAAAACCGTGAGGGTGTGTTGGGGGCCCAAAGCGGACAATATTGTGCTACGGTGGAGTCGGGCCCGGGAAGTGGTCCCGCCCGGGTCGGGATGTGACAATTTGATATCAGAGCCTAACCTTGGTCATGGTGTGCCGACGAGGACGTCGGGCCCCTAAGGGGGGGTGGATTGTGACATCCCACACCACCCAAGGGTATGATCCTTATATGTATATTCTCATCCCTACCTAGCACGAAGCCTTTTGGGAGCTCACTGGCTTCGGGTTCCATCGGAACTTCAAAGTTAAGCGAGTAGTGCGCGAGAGCAATCCCATGATGGGTGACCCACTGGGAAGTTCTTGTGTGAGTTCCCAGAAACAAAACCGTGAGGGTGTGTTGGGGGCCCAAAGCGGACAATATCGTGCTACGGTAGAGTCGGGCCCGGGAAGTGGTCCCGCCCAGGTCGAGATGTGACATCCAACCCTTGGAGTAAAACCTAAAATTTTTAGCCCACAAAATTTGGGTTTTAACTCAGAAACAATTTTTTTGCTCTAACTCTTCTGGCCTAAAATTTTAGCCTCAGATTATTAAAGAATGAATTTAAGTTATTTTTTTAAATTAAAACAATAAATTAACTTAAAAAAAAAAAAATTATGTGTACTATCATAAATTATTTTTATGAACATTTTAACCTAAAAATATTTACATTCCAATAAACATTGAAAAATCACTAAACCGACACATAAAACTCATGAAACGCTATGGAAAAATGACACACCCCGACCCAGAAAGTCCACTTGGACCCTGAATCGAGCTGTGCTGGCCGACACCTGGAAGGTGATGAAGCCATACAATGTGATAGTGTATAAAAAGTGAATAAATTTGAATCTAAAAGTGTCTAAGTACCAGAGTGCGCTACGAGTGGGAGCGAACCCATTTTCACACGCGATGTCAGAGCATAAATAAGGTACAGTATGTGGGTAAGAATCATACCCTCAGAAATATTCATCAATACTAAGATTCGCCACAGATTCTTGTCGATACAAACTCAGCAGCTAAAACCTGGAGCGCACCAAACAGAAGGTGTGAGTAAGCAATAAAACCAAGCTTCCCAAAGTTATTACCTCTCTAAAAGTAATGCCCCTAAATGTAAAACCAGTATCGTTTTCCATAAGACAGTACAACATATATACATATATCCAAACCATACTCAGAAATGACCAAAACCACGGTTTGCCATCAACTCCACCATACATTAATAAGTATGCCAAATGAACTAAATCAATACAAAGTGATATATCAGTCAGAGTCATCTAAAATGACATGTACAACTTATCCATATCTCATTAATCATGGCTAGCATATAAGTCGAAGTCACCTATAGTGACCTGTACGACTTATCCATATCTCATCAATCCTGGCTAGCATATAAGTCGGAGTCACCTATAGTGACCTGTACGACTTATCCATATCTCATCAATCCTGGCTAGCATATAAGTCGGAGTCACCTATAGTGACCTGTACGACTTATCCATATCTCATCAACCCTGGCTAGCCAATAGCTCCAATAAGTATACCTGCACATGAGTCGGAACCACCTAAAGTGGTCTGTACTACAGGACTGAGTGTAAATAAATACGCTCAAGTACTACGATCACGTGAAGACTGGGCGAATAATCGCGGATCACCTACGAGTCGGAACCACCTAAAGTGGTCTGTACGACAGGACTGTGCACCTACCTTGAATCCAAGGTGAGCGTAAGGTGCGGGAGGTGAACATCACGTGAAGGACTGTGCCCTGGCCACGGGCGGGAGCACTAACACCTGGGTGCAGGTTTATGAGCTCTCAATGCATCTCAATATAACATGTGGAACTCATGGCAACCAGTACGACATTATCGAAGTTGCCTAACACATAATTGTAGTCATGCTATAACTCAATCGATTCAACTAATACCATAAACTCACCTGAACTTACCTGGGTGTCCTGAGTTCACCTTTGCACTTGAAAGCATTCCCAATAATTATATGAAAGTAATATACATATGGATATACCATGATGCAATCTAATACTCAACTATGTCGTAGCATTTTCAATTATAAACAATACAGTGAGAAGTGTACAATCAATAATGCCCTACTCCCAAACTACTTATTTTCAGGGATAATTTGAAGGATTATTTTTGAAAGATGACATGTTCATTTAAGCAACATCATTAGCATGCAATTAACAAATTAAAGGCGGAATCATGCTAGCATGCACTTAAAAACAAAACATTACCCATGAATGTTCGAAGCCTAGTAAAATGGTGAACCAATAATCAACTCAAAACAAAGTGAGTTGAAATATATACCTTTGTAGATTCCTCTTTGTATTTAAACAAAGGCTAATCACCCAAAGAGAGGGCCTTCATTCCTTGCATCTTAGATCTATGGATTTGGATGGATGAAAAAGATTTCTCCAAAGTTCCCAAAATTGAGAACCTCTAATGATTCATCACCAAGGCATAATGAAGAAGAAATGAGTGACCTTGGAGGAGTTTGATTGCTAGATGATCCCTCCAAGGTGGCCGAAATTTTAGAGAGAAATGAGAGCTTGTGTTCTCATCCTTTCCCCAAAAACAACCCTTAATGAATTTTAGGCTATAAAGTCAGTTTGATTGCTAGATGATCCCTCCAAGGTGGCCGAAATTTTAGAGAGAAAGGAGAGCTTGTGTTCTCATCCTTTCCCCAAAAACAACCCTTAATGAATTTTAGGCTATAAAGTCCTTTATATAGTCCCTTCAAATAAGTGACCTAATGGACCAAAAGCCCTATTCTTCTAACATGGCCGGCCTATAGGGTTTATTGGGCTTTCAAGCCCTTTGTTTATTCAAGTTGTCATACAACTTGAGTTAATGGGCTTGACATTCAAATCCCATTGGGTCTTGCGGCCCAAAACTAACCCGAGGTCTTTAACGAACTTATTCGTTTGATTAATTAACATATTAATTAATCCTAGCCTTAGATAAATAATTAAACCATTTAATTATTCTTACTCATCTCCGTTGTTTCTTCAAACTCTACCTTACTCGGTGAACGATCCATTAGGTTCCTTTTAGCGAGGCAGTGGGCGATTAAAACTCTTTCTAATCGATTGTGAATTGAAACTTACTTTCAATTCTCCCGTTAGTGATAATACACTTTTAGGGCTTCCACAAACCATGGTTGACGCCTAGCAGCATGTCATGGTTACCCAAGCTAATCAGAAGAGGTGGAGAACCTATTCAGTTTTAGGATTACAAATGCAATACGGTCTTTCTCTAATACAATACTCTTGACCACATTGTTTGGTTCGATAGTTTATTCATGTCTACTATCCAATGTGAGTCTTGTGCTTATATGATTACCTTGAATGTGATTTGGAACACATTCCTAAATCTCATTCATACTTTGGCCAAAGATTCTTAATCATATCATAGAGTATTCTCCCTCAAACAGTTTGAAGGTTAGAGATCCCTTGTTGCGCATTCACTTGCCTCCATGGCTAAATGGCTTAACCCCAACGATGCCGTGGACACCCTCCTGATGGAGTGACTTTGACATAATCAAAGATTAAGGACCTAACCACAAGACAACTGTGATGCCTCAGGTCAAAAGTCTAATTTGCATTATCCCAACCATGAGTTCTCATGTGACATGAATATGAGAACTCTTCGTTGATCGTGTTCAGTGAACTCATTCTCTATTGAGCACCTACGTACTTGTCTTGATGTCACACACACCAATGACTCGAGACTAGTCACTCTCCCTGAGAGAAGACATAACACGTACTGATCTTAACGGACTGTCAATGCCCAATTGACAATCCTATGATCAGGAACGTTTAGGATGTGTCAACGAAAGAATGGTCTCATAATCTAACTTCTTTAGATCGCATTCTTCCAATCACATATTCCTTGGACTTATCGTTTAAGCATATAACATTTATATGAGACGGCTCAAACAATAATCTTTGCCCTTTACATTTAAACTACATTAGTTTAACTTTGTGAAATGTCCATAAAGTATCATCATATGATTGGTTTTTGGGCACATTTCCAACAATCTCCCACTTGCATTAAAGCCAATCAGCTTGGTTATCAGTAATGATACCTCTTCTGTAATTCATTTCATAAATGGCTGAGTAGTAGGCCTAAACAAGATGGATATCTATATGTTATCCATAGAAGCAACCTTGAGAATAACGACGTCACCATTATTCATGATTCCTAATCATGTGGTTTAGTCTCTCATTTGAGTTCGGACCTTGATTCCCTGGCTTGAGCTATCGCCCCATTAGTGTCATACACTTTCTGGTTGGAACCGAATAGAGAGTTCATAAATGAACTTTCCCATCCAAACAACATTGTTGTAAACTTCTATATGGCAATATATTTTGCATTCATAATGGAACACACTAAAGTCATTACTTTAATGTTTCCATCCAAATATCTTTTTAGTCATAATAAAGAGATATATGTTTATCTCTTCATTCATAATGAAGAAATATCCAATGATAGATTAGATTCATAATCTAATACATTTACGCTTCCATTACGTTACTTTAATTCTTTCTCAATTATTGAGTAATATATCCTTTAGTATTTCTCAAATACTTAAGGACTCACTTGACAGTTGCCATGGTTCTGATCCTGGGTTTGCACTGATATTGTCTTGTACCTTTCTAGTTACATCTTATATCAATGTTTTTCATACAATATGAAATACATAAATCACCTTTCTACTTATGCATAAAGGATTCTATTTACGCATTATTTCTTTGGGAGTCAAAGGGTACATTCCCTTTGAGAAGAACAACTTCCTAGTCTCACTAGAATTGTCATTCTAATTGAAGTTTATCATCAAATGAGAAACTTCCTAGCATCTCTTGTCTATTTTAGGGATTGATATAATCCAATTATATCTTGAAATATATCATTATAGATTTCCATTCCATTAAATAGACTATATCTCCCTTATACATTCTATCGTTATAGAATAACTTTAACGAAGAAATACTCTTTTCATTTCCAAAAAATTAATATATCATATATATATATATATATATATATATATATTTAAATTTAGGAATACGATTAACTCCCACTAATCTTTTGTAAACCTAGTAAACAAAAGATTCATTTACATCTTTATGAGAAATCAAACAATTGATCTTTTCTCATAAGACGCTTATAGCTCCCACTAGCTTGCTAAGATCCATGATGGATGGATCTCTACAACTAACCTGTCTTGTGATTTATAGTTTTAGACATATATTATCAAGACTATCTTAATAATGGTTTCGGAAACCCATATTATGTCCAAACATTAAATCACCATTTAGTTGTAGCTAGCAATCTTCGAATTAATTGAAACCAAGACTACGTCAAAGATGGTTTCTTCAAAGTCAACCATTCTCTTTGAGTGTAGTCACCTTAAGCTACCAATTAGCTGTGAAGGTTTCATTATTTCGGGTCAAATGGTACTTTACCATTTCCTTGAGTATATATCGTATATACACTCAATGTAGTCATAAGGATTTTCATTCTTATTTCTTTCGAATTAAGAGGTGCAACTCTATGACATAGTCATAAAGTTCAAACCATTCAACTGAGACGGTTTATAAATCCTTCTGGACTACCTTGGAGCTTGTGGTATAGGAACTAGGTTGTCTTAGAAGTATATATCATATATATATGGGTAATTGATAATGTCCAACGAACTAAATCTTATTCATGTTCATTCTTCTCCTAATGGAGAAATTCATTATCTTACGATGCTACTTTCCTTGATATTTTTCAAGGAAATTAATCTAAAGTGTTACTTTTTCCTTGGATCAAATCTAAGGAGGTAAATACTTTAGACGTCTTACTCATCTACTTACATTTATTGAATTCTTTGAAACCTTTTGCAAAGTATTCGTACTTGTGTTTATTCAAAATAAACTATAGTCCAACCGAGAGTGATCTTCGGTGAATGTCATACAACATGAGTAGTATTATGTTGTGGACAAGTGCCACTAACATCTAAGTGAATTAACCTCAACAACTTTGTGATTCTTTCTTCTTTCCAAAAGAATAAAGATTCGAACATTTCGCCTCTATACAATTTTAACAAGAAGGTATTGGATCCGGATCTAACGATCCAAAGCATCTATCTATGACCAACTCGTAACTTATGTTTTAGAGGTATCACAACTCAGTTAGGATTAGTCACTACCTTGCAACCTTTTGGGTTTTTAGGCATCATCGTATTCTAAACAGTTAAACTACCACATCATCTCTACTATAGAGACAACCAATTAAATTACAATAATCTAATTATTGATTAATAAAGAACAATGTTTTGTCAAACAAAACATTTATCCATCTCTACTATAGTGACGGATTTAAGTTCCTTAAAATTGGAATGTAAAGACAATCTTTAGTATTTTCCAATTTCTTTGGTAGTTCATATGAGGAAGTAAGTACAATCCGCTTTCGCAGAGATCTATATTTTATTCACTTTCCGAATGTGAAGTACTTTCTCTTCTCTCATTAATCTTCTACTTTTTATTAGCACACTTTTACAACAATTGTAAAACATAGTTACTAATACGGAATCAAGCATTCAAGTAGAAGAACCAACTGTTTTGAACTATTTCAAGAACATATTACAACACCTTCGAAAGGTGTGTTCTTGACACTTGCAAGACATTTCTTGCAAATACCCTTTCCAATGTCCATCCTTTCATAAAGAAAGTTTGTTCCCTTGGAGTTATTTTGCCTTCTTCATTTGACTTCTCCTTTGACTACAATAGTCATGGTCCCTAAACTCCCACTATCTCTCTTGAAACTTATTTCAATTGTGTTATACACATCAAACAATTTGGAGAGTGTGCGGTTATTGTTCACTATATAGTTTACAATAAACTTAGTGAACCATTAGGATAGGGACACAAAGGTGAAGTCCTCGCCTAATTTCCGTCTCGTTAAGTGGTTTAACACTTCAACACTCAATGATTCAAAATCATCATAAGTCCATGTTGATGGACTATTTTTGTCAACCAACCATTATGTTCTAAACATAATTACAAACTTTCAAGAGTTGTTCAAGGCAACTCTCATTTCTTCATACAACAATTTGTAAGTGAAGAATCATGGCACATAAAGCGTCCATGCCCTTGTGCTTACTTCAAAAGTTCCTTGTTTATGTAACAAAGAAACAAGCACTAAAGTTTGTGTTGATTAAGGGTTGTTCAAAGCAACTCTTATTTCTTCATACAACAATTTGTATTTGAAGAATTATGACATTAAAAGTGTTGTCTTTCTCATGTTAGACTTATCTAACATATTCTTCCAATGATACATTATCAATAGGAAGATTGTGAGGATGAGACTACTTAGTTACATCTACAAGCCATTAAAGACAATCTATGGGATTGTAGAACTAAGTCAGGAAATTAAAGCATTCGGCTTTTCTTTGTCAAGTTTTGGATAGCGTTTGCAAATATATTGGTAAACAAATACATAACGAATATAAATTGATTGATTTTAAGCCATTTGATTCGAGTCTTTAAATCAAATAGCACCACCCACTATTTTTGGCAAATTCCATATCGCTCATCGGAATTCGAGAGTTTTGTTGAACTCTTAGCGGGGTATGGGAGACTCACCATTACCAAGCTCACCTCACGATGATACGATATCGGTTAGCAAAAATAATGATGAGAGAATAACACTTTACTCATTTACAACTCTTGTAATTACCCATCTAGTTTGGCCTCTAGAGAATGTGGCCTCACGATGATACGATATCGGCACTATTGCACTTAGTTAAGTTATTCCCACCATGCTTAGTTCATGAAGGGGTTCAAGAATAGCCTCACAATGATATGATATCGGCCATCCTCGTTGCCTACACTTACCTCATCATATGTTTATGGACTCCTCCTGAGTGTAAGCATGCACTTTGTACTCCCCCATGATAGGGTGAAGCCGGTGTACAAGTCACAAACGATTGGAGCCCACCACGATGGAAGGCCTACGAAGAAATGTTCAAAACATCTCTCGTTTATCAACTTAATATTCGTTTGTTGAGGGAGTAGTTTTGGGCTACATCAAAATCATTTTAATCATATTAAAAGAACATGGCCCTATCATAACTATTGGTCCAAGTTAATATGATTTAGTAGCATATAATACTCCCACTGTTTCATTGAAACAAGCGAGACTATATGGAACTACTAACGAACGCATTGCATCCTCATATGGACTATATAGTCATATTAGGTTTTAGGATGATTATGAACCGTTTGATTTGATCCAACACGAGCCTTGTGTTGGACCTTGGGTTTAAGGTAGATAGTTGTTGATTTTAGTTACGCGTTTAATCCAATTAAACCGTTATTTCCTATTGGGCGTTGGACCCAACTATTCCAATTTGCATACATATAAACAAAGAGGAATACATGAAATAATAAGAAGGGCTTATGCCCTTTTACAACACAAATAATGGGCTTATGCCCTTTACAACAAATTGAAGGACTTATGCCCAATACAACAACTTGAATTAATCAAATTACATTCAAATCTACATTACTTAAAACCCAAGCATTCATAATGTAAATCGGCCAATCACATAGCTCAATTATCGAGGCCTTTGGTTCATAATCACCCTTTTCTTAATTAACTAAATTAACTAAGAAAGCAACTTTAAACAATTGGTTTTTGGATCCATAGAATTGATTTAAATGAAACTAAATATAATGAAAATCAAATTCTCATTAAAGAGACAAAACAATTTTTGTTCTCATTTTGTTTTGGGCCAAAAACAATGACCACAACAATTTGGGTCACTTTGTTAAAACAAAAACTTTTGGGGTCAAAATGCAAATACACAAAAGTATCAAAACTTTATATAATTGCACAAAAGTCCCTCCAACACCTTTTACCAAAGGTGGCCGGCCATAGTGTTGAAAAATTGAAAAAATCTAAAGTTTTGTAAGTGGTTTTTGGTAGGTGAGACAAAGGTGACTTTGATGGTTTGTAAGAAAATGTTTTTATAAAACTTTAAAATTCTTTTAGTCACATCTCACCAATAACTATCACCCACCATTTGAAAAACAAAACTTTATGAAAAACATAAAACTTTTGAATCAAAACTTCAAAACTTTTTGTTCTTGGTAAGAACTTCAAGAAATATGAAGAACATACATGAAAACTCATAATAGCTCCATGGATGTTTTCTTTCACCAAAAACTCAAATTTTCACAACTCAAAAGAGGGTTAATATCCTAGGGTACTTAGGGGTTCCAAAAAGCACTTTAAAACCATTTTAACAAGACTAACAAGAACCCAAAAAATCACCCTTTGGATTTGGCCGAAAATCCCAAAACACTTGGCACCAACTTTTAGTTCCAATATTCATGCTTTAATGAAATACATCTACAAAATTTGAGATGCTAAATTTTCAAGCAAAATTTATATTCAAAGCAAGAACAAAGCTTGTAACATTTACAACACTTAAATCACAAAATATGAAAAATCACAAAACCCAAAAGGATCCACCATAAACTAGGCCTAGGCTCTGATACCACTTGAAGGATTATTTTTGGAAGATGACATGTTCATTTAAGCAACATCATTAGCATGCAATTAACAAATTAAAGGCGGAATCATGCTAGCATGCACTTAAAAACAAAACATTACCCATGAATGTTCAAAGCCTAGTAAAATGGTGAACCAATAATCAACTCAAAACAAAGTGAGTTGAAATATATACCTTTGTAGATTCCTCTTTGTATTTAAACAAAGGCTAATCACCCAAAGAGAGGGCCTTCATTCCTTGCATCTTAGATCTATGGATTTGGATGGATGAAAAAGATTTCTCCAAAGTTCCCAAAATTGAGAACCTCTAATGATTCATCACCAAGGCATAATGAAGAAGAAATAAGTGACCTTGGAGGAGTTTGATTGCTAGATGATCCCTCCAAGGTGGCCGAAATTTTAGAGAGAAATGAGAGCTTGTGTTCTCATCCTTTCCCCAAAAACAACCATTAATGAATTTTAGGCTATAAAGTCCTTTATATAGTCCCTTCAAATAAGTGACCTAATGGATCAAAAGCCCTATTCTTCTAACATGGCCGGCCTATAGGGTTTATTGGTCTTTCAAGCCCTTTGTTTATTCAAGTTGTCATACAACTTGAGTTAATGGGCTTGACATTCAAATCCCATTGGGTCTTGCGGCCCAAAACTAACCCGAGGTCTTTAACGAACTTATTCGTTTGATTAATTAACATATTAATTAATCCTAGCCTTAGATAAATAATTAAACCATTTAATTATTCTTACTCATTTCCGTTGTTTCTTCAAAATCTACCTTACTCGGTGAACGATCCATTAGGTTCCTTTTAGCAAGGCAGTGGGCGATTAAAACTCTTTCTAATCGATTGTGAATTGAAACTTACTTTCAATTCTCCTATTAGTGATAATACACTTTTAGGGCTTCCACAAACCATGGTTGACGCCTAGCAGCATGTCATGGTTACCCAAGCTAATCAGAAGAGGTGGAGAACCTATTCAGTTTTAGGATTACAAATGCAATACGGTCTTTCTCTAATACAATACTCTTGACCACATTGTTTGGTTCGATAGTTTATTCATGTCTACTATCCAATGTGAGTCTTGTGCTTATATGATTACCTTGAATGTGATTTGGAACACATTCCTAAATCTCATTCATACTTTGGCCAAAGATTCTTAATCATATCATAGAGTATTCTCCCTCAAACAGTTTGAAGGTTAGAGATCCCTTGTTGCGCATTCACTTGCCTCCATGGCTAAATGGCTTAACCCCAACGATGCCATGGACACCCTCCTGATGCAGTGACTTTGACATAATCAAAGATTAAGGACCTAACCACAAGACAACTGTGATGCCTCAGGTCAAAAGACTAATTTGCATTATCCCAACCATGAGTTCTCATGTGACATGAATATGAGAACTCTTCGTTGATCGTGTTCAGTGAACTCATTCTCTATTGAGCACCTACGTACTTGTCTTGATGTCACACACACCAATGACTCGAGACTAGTCACTCTCCCTGAGAGAAGACATAGCACGTACTGATCTTAACGAACTGTCAATGCCCAATTGACAATCCTATGATCAGGAACGTTTAGGATGTGTCAACGAAAGAATGGTCTCATAATCTAACTTCTTTAGATCGCATTCTTCCAATCACATATTCCTTGGACTTATCGTTTAAGCATATAACATTTATATGAGACGACTCAAACAATAATCTTTGCCCTTTACATTTAAACTACATTAGTTTAACTTTGTGAAATGTCCGTAAAGTATCATCATATGATTGGTTTTTGGGCACATTTCCAACATAATTATCCATGACAACCCAATTAACACTAATTTAACAAACTAATTCATAAAACTAAAACTTGCCTTTACCAATTTCCTTCGCATTACTCAATTTCCCAAGCAAGGCTTTTGTCTCAAATATTTTATGGCTGCATCTAACATCTCGTTAGACTGCCTACGTACCCTAAACAGGGATCAAGCCATTCGTAGTTCATATAGGTACTTCAAGCATTCACAATAATTATACGAAGGTAATATACCTAATAAATTTAAAAGTGTCAATAGAACTCTCAACAATATGTACTATAAAAAGGAAAAGATCCACTCACCTGGAGTCCACGCTATGATTCTCTAGTGCACACATCGAGGCGTCCTGAATGATTGGTCCCTGTGACCAATTATCAAATCATATCTCAGAACTCTTATCCGAAGAATACGAAATTCACATAAAACACAACTTCAACGACATTCTAAAATAGTTTGAGACCCATTGACCACAAGTCAACCGTCGATCAAAGATCGACGGTAGGGTTTACAACACTGTATAACTTGACCCGGAAGATCCGCATATCAGATTTCCAATCCACAACTCCCAACGATCCACAATATGTTTCTAGAATAACATATTAAAATTTCATTACGATCCAACGGTCAGATCTCCGCCAATTGCCTAAAACAAGTGGTCGTGAACATTTATTTTACTAACTTACAAATCCAATTCAGGAAGATCCGTAAGTCGGATTCCCGATCCATAAATTCCTATGATCTTTAAATATTACGTATTATAATGTATCCAATTTTGGTGACGATCCAACGGTCGGATCATCGATTCACATTTTTATCAAGTAACGTATCGTAACGAATTTATGTTCCAACTATCAACCTACGTCATTCAAATGAAAAAACTGAATTCAAGACATTTGACATAGCCTAAAAATAGCATTGGCGGCCCACTGGCCACGCGCCACCGCGGGTGGCGGTCGGCCGCCCCGACTCGCCGGAAAATTCAACTATTTCCAAAAATTCTCAAACTTCACAGAAATTAATATCTCAGTGAGTGGAGAAACTTTCATACCTGCCACGAAGTCCAAAAGTGGACGGAAGATGGTCAATTTTGACCACAAAGCCGGTGGGTGCCTAAAACTTCTCGACGCCGATTCGTCGTCTACGGTGGTCCAACGGGGTCAAGGTTGGTTGGGTTTTGCTCCTGGGATGATGGGCTACAAAGGCCAAGTGGTGGCATCGGCCATCGTTTTACCGATTTGCCGGAAAATTGAAAAGGGTGGCCGGAGCACCATTGATTTTCGTCAACTTTCGTGGCCTCAAACCGCCCCATACCATGGTTAATCAAGGTGGTTCTTGGGTGGGTTTTGTAGAGGGGAATGAGAGCTTCAAGATGGTGGTGGTGGCATCGAAAAACTCCACCGGAGTTGGCCGGAATAGGCCTTGGAAAATGGACCCGCGGTGGGTGCGGGTGGACAGGAACCACTTCCGTTTCTTCTTGTTTTTTTTTTTTTTTTTTCTTTCCTCCCTCCATTTCTGATTGGGCTTCCCCCACAAAGTAGGGATTTAATTTAAATAAACACTAAACCTTGAATAACCAATTTCGAACGTCCGTAACTATACCATTATAATCCGGACTCGCAAACGGCTTTCGCCTATACGTTCGTACCAATGAGTACTACGAGGATATGCTAAAAGAATAAGTCCCACATCTCTCAAGTCGATGGTCAACGGAAGTCAAAATCCTTGCCTCTAGGGCAATTTCGTAAATTCACGCTTTTAAAATAAAATAAAAACGTAAAATTTGGAATGGGTTGTCACAAAAAATATGAAACACATGATATAGATGTATAAACAAAAAACACATGAACAAACACATGGTTTTGGGAAATGGTTGAAAGAAAATTAGAAGGATTGTAGGAAAAAAGTGAATTTTGCATGGATGTTTGAACAAATACATAAGTATGTATATAATTTTTTGGTGAATTTTGAGTTAATTATTTTTCTTAATTATTTTAGCTGTTAAATCTTTTTTATCACTATTAAATTTGATCATATTCGATTTTAGTAATTGGATTCAATAAATTTCTTAATATAAACTAAAAACTAAAAACAAATTTGAACCTTCCAATGAAGCAAAGCCATTGGATGAGAAAAAGAGTCATTGGACTTTGATGGGTGCCAGACAAGTGGCCGACATAATCCACATGGGTGGGTGGGATCGCCAGCTTGTAGGCCTAGCGCATTGGCATGTGTTTGCGCGTGATTTTGGGCAAGTGAAGTGCACATGCTGGTTTTCCACTCGCATAAGTGGGCCAACCCACTAACCCAAACCTATTCTTTGGTTGGAATTTGCCTACTTCTGAAGTTTCAACACATAACCTAATTTTTAGGTCAAAGGTTAAAGTGTTTTTGTGTTTTGAGGGGAACCCAAATTTTGAGACTTACACCAAGATTTAGAGTTAATCTTAGCGTAGATACTATCGTTTATTCTAAAAAATAAATAAATTATCACATCCATGCTTGTGGTGCTTTGTCAGGATCATATAAATTGGAACAACCATTATTTGTAGGGAGCATACGTTACATTCACAACGTGGCCATACAAAGCTTTTTTAATCATTGTCCAAAAACTTAATAAGAAGTCCCTTAATGCTATGGTATAGTATTTTTTTTCACTGAGAAGTCTTAAGTTCAATTCTCGTCAAAAGTAAATTTGAACCACATTATTACTAGCTCATTGTGAGGCTAAACACCCCTCCTAATGTAGATAATATCGTTTTTCAAAAGACTTAACAAGAAACTAAGAGTAAAAAGAACCAATTATTTCATGATAGGATGATGAGACAATGTTGCCAATGCCAAAATCAAGAACATCGTTTATGTTCGGAGTTCAATTTCTCTGCCAGGTAAATTGATGAATTTAAAAAAAAGTCATCCTTACAGTAGTACAGTACAAGTTCAATAATCATAATAAATAATTTGAAAACTTTCACGAAAAGCTCATTGTATTGTTCACTTCAACGAAAAACCATATTTTTACACTAAAATGTCAATCCAGGTACTATTCACTTTACCCTTTATTTTGTCTTTATCGTTAAAACTCAAAGTTTTCAATCCATTTTTATTAGTTTTTCTCAATTTCAGCAACTTTTCATCATCATCATCATCATAATCAATCCTTGGGATAGAAGCACACATAGATTTCTAAGTCAGGCCCCTTCAGAGAACGGACAGAAATGTACTTTGGCCTACCATGATATTATCTTTAGAACCCGTACGAACAAAGATTCGGTCAACAGGAGATAGCTCAAAGCTCTCTGCAGGAACATCTGCTCCTAACTGCCGAAGAAACAAAAGCAAAAATGATCACACATTACAAGACAATGAATAACAAAAGTAGGAAATTCAGACAAGAAGAAAAGACTACCTTACCTGTGCAAAAATCACAGGCAAGCAAACTTGGCGAATAAGAGTAGACTTTCCACCCATGTTAGGACCAGTGAGAAGGATAAAGCTTGCATGGGCAGAACCTCCATTGGAAATGCCGTTGGGTACAAATGTACCCTTTCCTAAAGAATCACTTCTAAGAACAGGATGGCCCAAACTTTTTGCAGAAAAACGAGGTACTTCATCAGTACATGATGAACTCATGACAACTGGCTGACAAGAGGGTCCTTCAAAATAATCACTTGCAATTGCTAGACCGATTAAAACATCTATTTCTGCATGTGGGGTTAATATCAGCAGTGAACATAATATAGACACTAATTACTAGACTCATGGACTTGTTTCCAGAAATACATTTTTAGAATTTGTTTAACCAAAATGCTTTGAAATTAACTATAGTTAAATTTGTTTAAAATGGACCCATATTTGTTACAATCACATAGCTACATCGTTCGGGGAATCAATCACCTAGCAGTACTCTTATGTGTGTGTGTGTGTGATTCCTCTTATATTGCATACATAGCAGAATGCACTCACTAAAAAAAGGCGAATGACAAACTATGCTCCAGACTCCAGTCAATCCACCAAAGTTTGACCAAAATCAATCAAAACAAAGCAGCCAATGCAAAGGGGAAAAGACTGCACACCTGCAGTCACAGAGACCAATTGTCTCCATTTAAGACGATGCTCGCAGTAATGTCCAATTAACCTCTGCAAAATGCTTTTTAGTGAGGACTCCTTATCAGTTTCAGCTTGCGAGAGCTCTGTCAATGACTTCTTAATATCTGGGGTCCAGTACCTCGAGAAACCCTGCATGTTAAACACAAGGAAGGCATGATCGTATCAATATAAAACCGTCAAAGCTACTTAATTCACCATTCCAAAGATTTTTCTAATTACCTTTTTGGACAAACATAACTCATAATCTGGAGGAATACAACTGCAGACTTTCTGGCATTTCCAATAGGTAAGAATCTTTTCCGATTGTGACATAAGTGATCTGCAACAGACCAACAGAAGACTGAGTTACAAGATATCGTAACGTTTCTACTTAAAATTACACTACTCGGAAATCAAAATGCCAATTTGTCTTCCATAGAAGTTCTTACCGATTTATCTCCCAGTAACTTTCTCTGTTCTTGGAGGTGTTTTGTTAAATGAGATTCTATCTCCTTTACTTTTTCACAAGCAGAGTCGTACTCAATATCGACTCCTTCATGAGGTATTATACGACCTGAATTATTGGCTTCTACCCAATCAAAGGCATCCTTGAAATGTTTTAGAACTGAGTTGACATCAGGAAAACCTTTACCTGTAAAACAATGAACAATAAGATGCCAAAATTTCTTTAACAATGAAGGATGCATGCATGTACCAAAACAATGAACCTATACGAAAACTTTCTTATGGCAAGATATAAGATGAGAAATTATATCTTTTGAAATAATACAACTATAAACACAAAAAGAAAACTATATCTTTTAAAATAATACAAATATAAATGCAAAAAGCAAACAATACCCAGTGTCAGCAGATGATGAAGTTGTGCAGATTCAACATTTTCCAAGATAACTTTAAGAGAACATGTTTGAGCCGTGAGTTCACAACCACGTAGAGCTGAAATAAACTCCTGAAGCTGTTTTTTTTTGCAGCATCCTCGTATAAAACCACTTTCTTAGCATTCCTTCCGCAAGCATAACTGCATCCAGTCACATTCGGTTACTGTAAATCATTCTTTGGGAGCATCAGTAAGTTCCCCATAAGCATAAAATCAACTGTTATTCCTAGTTTTACCTACTAGAGAAGACACGCACAAGCAACCGCTCCATGTCTGGAAGCCTTGAAATTACTTTACGAAATTCAAGTGCATGATGAAGATTAACTCCCTAGAAAGAAGCATATATAACATTTGTATATTAGAAAGGCCAAGTGCTTGGATATCCAGTTCAAGTCATCTAGATACTGTACACTAAGATTCAGTTTTCAAGTGAAAAAATAAGAACCAGAAGTAAAATGTTAAAATAATATGTACGGAGTACCCGAAGACTTGCAACAGCATCCTGGCGTTGCTTTGCAAGCCATGTTCTAAGCAATCTCTTCCCAAATCCAGTAACACAGTGGTTCAATTGTGCATACAATGTCCTTCACAGAGCAATACATTATCTAAGAATTTGGATTGGAATAAAAACAAACCAGAAAAGCTTAAGACAATATGAAAGGTTTACCCTGAAGAGTCTCCATTTCTGTTGTTCTCAAACATCTCAAGGTTCTCTAGGGCAGCTGAGTCAAGAACCATGTATGGTTTTGTTACTGTATCACCAAAACCAGAAATTGGAAGTAACTCAAATTTTGTAAATCTGAGTATTGTCTCATCCAGGAAGGCCTGCTTTAAATAGAAAAGAGCACCTCCAAGAGCTGAAAGTGCCCAGATGACATTCTCACCTGCTCTCACCATCTCTGACAACACATCTGGCAAGCAGCCATAGCCATCTTCTTCTAAATGAGAATCACAGCCATGAAAACCGGCTTTCTTTGGAGAACCAGAAACCAATTGATCATCTGCACGCCTGTATATACTTCTAACTTCCTGAACAGTTCTCTCAGCATCCAAGAATTCCAATACTGGGACTAACTCATTCACTAGAGGTCTTCTTGTATGCCTAATCAGCACTTTCTCTGTTTCAGGACTAAGTAGATTTGCAGGTTTTACAATTTCAACAGGCCTCAGCTCAGACAAGAGACAAGACAAGGCACTGCACTCTAGATCATCTCCAAACTGGAATTGGGAAAGAAATACTAGTAAAAAACACAATCATACATAACAAGCAATTCACTAAAACGACCTTCTGACACATCTATATCAGCATCTTATGAAATGGTAATTAGGAGTAACAATGTCACAACTTGCCCCAATGATTATATATGTCCTCAGATAGCCAAAATATTCTGGGAATGCAATGCATACTTCCACAAACTCCATCAGGCAGCAGAAGATCACACTATCAGACCTTTTACATTCGTAACAGGCACAAATTTTCACCTATTATGCTTAGCGGTTACCAAGAACCCCTCTCCCCTCCCCCTCCCCACCGCTTTATTGAGTGATAATCCAGCCCAGTTCAGGGAACTGTATTATGTGTGCATATATAACTATATAATGATGAGAATAATCCAAGATAACTAAGAGAAAAAGATGAAAATGATGTTCTACCAGACTCATACCTGCCCAAGAATGACCCGGCTGGTGGCAACATCAACTACACAAACCCCAAAAACCCGCTCTGCATTTTCGTTTGCCAAATTCTGAGAATTTTCAGTCACTGCCATTAGATAAGAAGCATCAGGGTTTGCTGACAACATATCTCCCTCAGTTAGTGTTCCTTTTGTAACCACTGCACATATTTCACATTTCACAACCTATACACCAAGGTAAATTCGGAAGTTAATACCATTCTTCTAATTAATAGATCCAATACGGGTATCAAATTACAACGTGCAGTGGTAAGAATTATAACATAGAGTATCAAATTAATCAGATGACAAAATTCAAGGATACAGACCGACAAGTGAAAAATGAGCATACCTTATCTGTAGAGCCATCCTCTTTATGACGAAGATCCGTCTGTTTAGGTGTTTCTGTCTGCTCCACTACAAGAACTCGATACCCCTAGTCACTCAAGGCAGCTTAAATAAATTTCCCGCCATAGTGTGAAAGAGGCTTCACATAGATTCTGAACTTTAATAAAATAGAGTAAGAAAGATATCACCCTAATATCAGGCAACAACAAATCAGTAACTAAAGAAAAACAAATAGGAAACACAATGGAAGCATTCAGCAATCCTAACAATACAAAATCTCAGAACAATCAAGATAAAAATGTGAAACGAAAGAAAATACTATGTGCCACTGCCCGCCCACAAGGCCAACACCAAGACAAAATTTCAAGATATATTACCTTCATATACTGCAGACCAAGTTCTTTTGCTCCTATATGTGCATCCATTTCAAAAAGTTCATAAAATTTGCCCATCTGCTCAAACAAAAATGAGATATTCATCATTTGACTGCAATAATGACCCTGAATTTGTGTGGCATAATTTATCATTACTTGGGTACTCGTAAGGATGAGCATACCTTGAAAAAGATAACTTTGTCCATGTGCTTTGACTTAACCATTGTCTCTGAAATATTAACATGTCACTGAATTAAGAGTGTTCATAATAGTAAATGCCACAAAAACCCTTCACGCCACTTATCTATCTAGAAGAAAGCAATTACCTGGCCACCTGATAAACTCTTTAAGAATCCGGGAGGCAAGTACAGAGTTCTTGGATCATAATTTGCATCTCCAGGGCGTCTTCTTTCGGCATCCATGCACTGTCTGTTTCCATACCAAAGCAGTTGAGAAAAACACGTTTGAAATTGGGCATCTACATGCAAACATTATCTAAATGCCTCCAAAAGTAAAGCAACAAATACAGATCCATGCATACTAATGTACAAAAAGTTTCCTTTTTCATCATTGTCATACGCAAAGCAGAAATACAGTAACAAATGTTTTCGGTATATAATTATATGATGACTGTAGCCTAGCCATACAACAAGCTTCAAAGTTAACAGTAACTAAAAATGGAAAATTACAAATTTCCATTTGACATAGCAATCCCCAATTCCCACCTGCCAAATAAAACAGGTGTACAGTGGGATGGCCCAAAAAACACCATTAGGAATACGTATAGAAACTTACTCCCCAAGGAAGTGCAACTTCTCAGCTTCACGCAAGCTAAACCTTGCTGAGGCATCATCAGATAAAACAGTATACATACCATTATTCGCCTTTGTCCCTGCAGTTAAGCAGACTCAAATTCAGCACCAGCTAAAGCACAAACCAATTAAAGTTAATATAACTTGAGTATCCATTGACTGGCGATAAAAAAAATGTAGAACTACAATAAGTTTTTAATAAGATACAATTACATAGAATGAAGTATCTAACTGAGTCATATAAGATACAATAACTCTAGCTTGGCTTACATTCTCCAAAATGTGGTAAATCTACCTCTAAAACAGTCATAGAAGCACACATACGGGGAAAACAATCATATTAATAAAGATAGACACATGAAAGCCGCGCCGATATGTAGTAATTTTCTTAACAAAATCACATTTCTCATCTCCAAACAAAATCAACAAATAAAAGGCAAAATAGAGCACAGGCTCAATATAGCAATATCCTAGTACTTACCTTCAGCATTAGGGTTAGGCTCCAGTGACACGCCCTTGAGGCCATTCGTACCCACATTTCCACCACACTTGGTCTTCTTAGCAGACCCCAAACTCCCTCCACCGCTCAATTTTCTTTTACCACCGGAGTCACCCCGCTTTCTTTTGTTTGTGCTCGTGGGCACCACATCATCTTCCTCATCCTCCAATTCCCTAAGCTCCTCTTCATCGTCACCAACCTCAGCAACTAACTCTTTGTCCCCACTCTTTCCCCAATCCTCATCGCTTGAATCATCATCAGCTACACCGTTGCTATCTTCCTTATCCTCATCCTCCATCATCACATCTACATCCACATTGGTGGGAGTTGGGAAAGGGCCTCGCCTCAAACGCTTGAAAATCTTCACGGTTTCCGGGACCCACTCGATCTTCTCCATTTCCAAATCCAACATTTCTTCTTCGGCATTGTCGTACTGAACTAAATGCTTACCACTGTGCTTATTGAAGCACTTGACACAACCTTGGTACCAGTTCTTATCCAACGGCCAGTAAACCTTGATCCTATTCCCGACAACCTCGTGGCCGTGGGATTTTTTGGGGTTGGTCTTGGAGCTGGGATTGGAATCGAGAGGCGAAAGGGTTGTGGGGGTAGGGCTATGACCGGGACTAGGATTCGGATTAGGGTTTAGGGTTTGTCTGGAAGAAATGGGGGTAGATTTAGGGTTTAGGGTTTGTTTGGAAGAAATGGGGGTAGATTTAGGGTTTTGGGTTCGCTTGGAAGAAATGGGGGCAGATTTAGGGTTTTGGGTTTGTTTGGAAGAAATTGGTGACGGAGTGGAAGTGGCTTTGGAGGAGAAGGAAGTGATTTGGCGCTGTGGGTTGACCAGTGGGGATTGGCCATTGGTCCGACGACGCGATGCCGACATCGCCGTCTGTGAAGGTGTTAATCTAGCGAAGAAGAAGAAGAGAGATAAGCTTACTGATGGGTGTGGAAAGGTGGAATCGCGGGAAGTGTGAGTGAGAGGGCGGAAGAAGGGGGAGGAGGAGTTTGGAGATTGTCGGAATGTTTTAATGTGGCGGGAGAATCTGCGAAAAATGCCCGGGAACTCTTACGGGGGTCGATTATGTTTGGCGGGAAGCCCTAACCTCTCTCTCTCACTCAGTCACTCTCTCCCCGTCCCAGCACTCAGCAGTCCGTTCCTCGTCCTCCATCATTTTAATTTCCGTTTCGTTGCCCTCGCTAGACCTGGCAAACGGGTCGTGTCTGTCGTGTTCGTGTCGTTTTCGTGTAACACCTGTTATCTTAACGGGTCGTATCGTGTCACACCCGTTATCTTAACGGGTCCTTAACAGGTCGTGTCACTTTACCCAACGGGTAAAGTGACCCGACCCGTTATGACCCGTTAAGAAAAAAATATATTTTTTTTAAAATTTGCACATACCACACATTGCTGGGTAAAGTGACCCGACCCGTTATGACCCGTTAAGAAAAAAATATATTTTTTTTAAAATTTGCACATACCACACATTGCGACATAAATATTACTTGAAAACATTAAAACATTTCTCGTTCAAGTACTATATCTACACTCGAAAATGAAAGCCTAATAAAAAAAATAATACATACACTACTAATCTATTACAAATATTAAATGTGCAAGGATAAAGAGTTTTTGTTTTTAAGATTGACTAACACTTAGAGTTTATTTATACTTTTATTAAGTATAACATAAGATTTTGTGGTATCCACTTGTGTAAATATTTTAAATTGAAGATCGAATTCATTCATTGTATTCATATAGGGTCAAGGAGTGTAGTTATAAAAAATCATCAAAATCGGAGTTAAAATAACCGTTAAATCGTGATTTTTCGTTTATAACCGTTGAAAAGCTTTGTCCCGTTACTTGATCTCTGAATGTTTTTTTTTTGTGATTTTTTGCTGATGTGATCTCCAAGCATATACAAACAATTTTGACGGTTTGGATCGTTGAAATTAGTTTTGGAGAATTCGTAAAACGATAGATTGACTAACGCTTAGAGTTTATTTATACTTTTATTAAGTATAACATAAGATTTTGTGGTATCCACTTGTGTAAATATTTTAAATTGAAGATCGAATTCATTCATTGTATTCATATAGGGTCAAGGAGTGTAGTTATAAAAAAATCATCAAAATCGGAGTTAAAATAACCGTTAAATCGTGATTTTTCGTTTATAACCGTTGAAAAGCTTTGTCCCGTTACTTGATCTCTGAATGTTTTTTTTTTGTGATTTTTTGCTGATGTGATCTCCAAGCATATACAAACAATTTTGACGGTTTGGATCGTTGAAATTAGTTTTGGAGAATTCGTAAAACGATAGATTGACTAACGCTTAGAGTTTATTTATACTTTTATTAAGTATAACATAAGATTTTATGGTATCCACTTGTGTAAATATTTTAAATTGAAGATCGAATTCATTCATTGTATTCATATAGGGTCAAGGAGTGTAGTTATAAAAAATCATCAAAATCGGAGTTAAAATAACCGTTAAATCGTGATTTTTCGTTTATAACCGTTGAAAAGCTTTGTCCCGTTACTTGATCTCTGAATGTTTTTTTTTTTGTGATTTTTTGCTGATGTGATCTCCAAGCATATACAAACAATTTTGACGGTTTGGATCGTTGAAATTAGTTTTGGAGAATTCGTAAAACGATAGATTGACTAACACTTAGAGTTTATTTATACTTTTATTAAGTATAACATAAGATTTTGTGGTATCCACTTGTGTAAATATTTTAAATTGAAGATCGAATTCATTCATTGTATTCATATAGGGTCAAGGAGTGTAGTTATAAAAAATCATCAAAATCGGAGTTAAAATAACCGTTAAATCGTGATTTTTCGTTTATAACCATTGAAAAGCTTTGTCCCGTTACTTGATCTCTGAATGTTTTTTTTTTGTGATTTTTTGCTGATGTGATCTCCAAGCATATACAAACAATTTTGACGGTTTGGATCGTTGAAATTAGTTTTGGAGAATTCGTAAAACGATAGATTGACTAACGCTTAGAGTTTATTTATACTTTTATTAAGTATAACATAAGATTTTGTGGTATCCACTTGTGTAAATATTTTAAATTGAAGATCGAATTCATTCATTGTATTCATATAGGGTCAAGGAGTGTAGTTATAAAAAAATCATCAAAATCGGAGTTAAAATAACCGTTAAATCGTGATTTTTCGTTTATAACTGTTGAAAAGCTTTGTCCCATTACTTGATCTCTGAATGTTTTTTTTTTGTGATTTTTTGCTGATGTGATCTCCAAGCATATACAAACAATTTTGACGGTTTGGATCGTTGAAATTAGTTTTGGAGAATTCGTAAAACGATAGATTGACTAACACTTAGAGTTTATTTATACTTTTATTAAGTATAACATAAGATTTTATGGTATCCACTTGTGTAAATATTTTAAATTGAAGATCGAATTCATTCATTGTATTCATATAGGGTCAAGGAGTGTAGTTATAAAAAATCATCAAAATCGGAGTTAAAATAACCGTTAAATCGTGATTTTTCGTTTATAACCGTTGAAAAGCTTTGTCCCGTTACTTGATCTCTGAATGTTTTTTTTTTTGTGATTTTTTGCTGATGTGATCTCCAAGCATATACAAACAATTTTGACGGTTTGGATCGTTGAAATTAGTTTTGGAGAATTCGTAAAACGATAGATTGACTAACACTTAGAGTTTATTTATACTTTTATTAAGTATAACATAAGATTTTGTGGTATCCACTTGTGTAAATATTTTAAATTGAAGATCGAATTCATTCATTGTATTCATATAGGGTCAAGGAGTGTAGTTATAAAAAATCATCAAAATCGGAGTTAAAATAACCGTTAAATCGTGATTTTTCGTTTATAACCATTGAAAAGCTTTGTCCCGTTACTTGATCTCTGAATGTTTTTTTTTTGTGATTTTTTGCTGATGTGATCTCCAAGCATATACAAACAATTTTGACGGTTTGGATCGTTGAAATTAGTTTTGGAGAATTCGTAAAACGATAGATTGACTAACGCTTAGAGTTTATTTATACTTTTATTAAGTATAACATAAGATTTTGTGGTATCCACTTGTGTAAATATTTTAAATTGAAGATCGAATTCATTCATTGTATTCATATAGGGTCAAGGAGTGTAGTTATAAAAAAATCATCAAAATCGGAGTTAAAATAACCGTTAAATCGTGATTTTTCGTTTATAACTGTTGAAAAGCTTTGTCCCATTACTTGATCTCTGAATGTTTTTTTTTTGTGATTTTTTGCTGATGTGATCTCCAAGCATATACAAACAATTTTGACGGTTTGGATCGTTGAAATTAGTTTTGGAGAATTCGTAAAACGATAGATTGACTAACACTTAGAGTTTATTTATACTTTTATTAAGTATAACATAAGATTTTATGGTATCCACTTGTGTAAATATTTTAAATTGAAGATCGAATTCATTCATTGTATTCATATAGGGTCAAGGAGTGTAGTTATAAAAAATCATCAAAATCGGAGTTAAAATAACCGTTAAATCGTGATTTTTCGTTTATAACCGTTGAAAAGCTTTGTCCCGTTACTTGATCTCTGAATGTTTTTTTTTTTGTGATTTTTTGCTGATGTGATCTCCAAGCATATACAAACAATTTTGACGGTTTGGATCGTTGAAATTAGTTTTGGAGAATTCGTAAAACGATAGATTGACTAACACTTAGAGTTTATTTATACTTTTATTAAGTATAACATAAGATTTTGTGGTATCCACTTGTGTAAATATTTTAAATTGAAGATCGAATTCATTCATTGTATTCATATAGGGTCAAGGAGTGTAGTTATAAAAAATCATCAAAATCGGAGTTAAAATAACCGTTAAATCGTGATTTTTCGTTTATAACCATTGAAAAGCTTTGTCCCGTTACTTGATCTCTGAATGTTTTTTTTTTGTGATTTTTTGCTGATGTGATCTCCAAGCATATACAAACAATTTTGACGGTTTGGATCGTTGAAATTAGTTTTGGAGAATTCGTAAAACGATAGATTGACTAACGCTTAGAGTTTATTTATACTTTTATTAAGTATAACATAAGATTTTGTGGTATCCACTTGTATAAATATTTTAAATTGAAGATCGAATTCATTCATTGTATTCATATAGGGTCAAGGAGTGTAGTTATAAAAAAATCATCAAAATCGGAGTTAAAATAACCGTTAAATCGTGATTTTTCGTTTATAACTGTTGAAAAGCTTTGTCCCATTACTTGATCTCTGAATGTTTTTTTTTTGTGATTTTTTGCTGATGTGATCTCCAAGCATATACAAACAATTTTGACGGTTTGGATCGTTGAAATTAGTTTTGGAGAATTCGTAAAACGATAGATTGACTAACACTTAGAGTTTATTTATACTTTTATTAAGTATAACATAAGATTTTGTGGTATCCACTTGTGTAAATATTTTAAATTGAATATCGAATTCATTCATTGTATTCATATAGGGTCAAGGAGTGTAGTTATAAAAAATCATCAAAATCGGAGTTAAAATAACCGTTAAATCGTGATTTTTCATTTATAACCGTTGAAAAGCTTTGTCCCGTTTACTTGATCTCTGAATGTTTTTTTTTTGTGATTTTTTGCTGATGTGATCTCCAAGCATATACAAACAATTTTGACGGTTTGGATCGTTGAAATTAGTTTTGGAGAATTCGTAAAACGATAGATTGACTAACACTTAGAGTTTATTTATACTTAGATTCACCACTTCTATTAATTTTCATTTTTCCCTCTCTTTTTTGTTTCCTTTTCAACTTTTTCTTATCATTTTCACTTTTCCCTCCAACATCTTTCCCTAATTGAATTCCCTCACTTTTTTGTTTTATTTTCAACTTTTCTTAACATTTTCATTTTCCCTCCATTTTTTTTTTCAAAAAGGGCGGCAAGTTGGCAAATGGCAATGGCAAGAAATTGATTATTGAAATTTGAGAATGGAAACAAATCACATATGAGTCCTGACGCATCAAATTTCAATGGATGCAAAATCATGCAAATATGCAATGCATGATCATGCATATTAAATTATTAATTAATAATTATTATAGTTTTTATAAAATTTAATATATATATATATATATAATTAGTATAGATAGACTTAATATTTTGGGGGTATAATTATTATAGTATATATAATTATTATAATTATTATAAATTTTATAGTTAATTTAATATATATATATATATTTATTATAATTTTTAGGGGTATAAAATTGTAAAATTAATGTATATAATTATTACAGTATTTTTTGAGGGTTATAAAATTATAAAAATAATATTCTGCTTATCGTGTATCGTGTTTACCCACGTGTATACCCGACCCAACCCGTTATCTTAACAGGTGCTTATCGGGTTACCCGATAAGACCCGATTCGTTATCGTGTCGACCCAAACACCTGTTAATTTCGTGTCATGTCGTGTCGGGTTATCGGGTCGTGTCAGAAATTGCCAGGTCTAGCCCTCGCTTTCGCGGCTTTTAAATTGGGCCGGCGTAATAAAATTACATTGGGCCCAATAATCTACAAAGTCCTCGTCCATGACCCGGTACAATAGCCGTGCAGAGAAATTTATCTGAATTCCCCACCTGAATTTTCATGAGAGATTCAACTTAACATTTGAAAAAGAACAAAATTTAAGCAATCTGTCACCCAAATTAATCATTAATTACCCTTTTTGAGCTTTTGCGCGTGTGAAAGGCTTTCTTTCATTTGCGTGCGCTATGCGCAACTTATATTTTTTTAGCTACATTAGAGTATTGTTAATTTTTTTAGCTACATTTTAGCCAATTTCTTTAATTTGTATAGTGTTGGTTGAAAATTGTAACTTGGAGTAAAAGGAAAGGTTAACAATAACGAAAAGTAAAATTGGGCCATGCCCAATTTACCAACCGATGGTTGCGCCGTTGCGCTTAGGACTGTTTGGTATTGCTGTGCTTTGAAAAAAAGCTGCTTTTGCTATGCTGTGAGAATAAGCAGCTGTGAAATAAAGCAGCAGAGTGTTTGGTAAACTTTTTTGTAAAAATGCTTTTGAAAAAAAAAAGAAAAAAAAGCAGTATTATAGTGTTTGGTAAGCTTTTATGTAAAACAGATGTGAAAAAAGCCAATTTTTCAAAAGTTGAGTTTTGCAGCTTCTTGTTTTTGGTTTTTTTTTTTCACCCAAAACTGTGAAAAAAAAAGCTAAAGTAAAATGTTTACCAAACATAAAAACAGCTCCCAGCTTTTTTTGATATCAGCTTTTTTCAGAATCACCTCAGTACCAAACCAGGCCTTAGTTAGATTCAGCTGTTCGCGGCTGGCCTGCTGCAACTACAAACTTTGCATTTCCTTCCACTTTCTTCACCCATCTCTGAATCTCGATACTTGATAGTTGAAAATCTCATTCTACCAGAGACTACCAAAAGGTCCGTTAATGGCTGCCCAATGTCCCTCTTTCTAAGAAGATCCTCCTCTTTCGCCCAAAGCCACCTCCCTTACTCTCGAACGCACCCAGCAACACCACTCTCAGATGTCCACCTACGTTGCCGCTTCACCACCTAGATATGCTCTTTCTATTAGGGACGAGAAATACAACGCCGCTGAGAGCAGCTTTGCCTTCCTAGTAGCAGCTTTGCCTTCCTAGTAGTAGCTTTCTGCCCCTGCCTGGTTTGCTTGATTCTCCTCCTCATCCTTATCTCTATCATTCTCATTGTCAAATTCCATTTCTTTTGCCTCAGCCCACTTCACTCTCCAATTTTAACACTTCAATGGTTGCCATTATACAGTGAGGATGAGGATAAGAGGGATAATGTTCATGTTAGTTCTAGTGCAGACCCAGAGGATGTCGACATGGTATGCAAGGTGACGAATTGTTTTCCTTAGATCGGAACATGGAGGTTGTTCTTGATGAATGTTGCATTCATTTATAGCATGATTTGGTTGTGGAAGTGTTGAAAAGCTTCTAGCACGCTAGAAAACCCGCATTTCAATTCTTCTGTTGGGCAGGGCAAAGGCCAAGGTTTTCCCATGATTTTAGGACTTATAATTCAATGATAAGCATTTTAGGAAAGACTAGGCAATTTGAGACCATGATGTTGCTGCTCAAAGAAATGGAACGAAAAAGCTTTTGACAAAGGAAACATTTGTGATTGCTTTTTAAAGCTTTTGATGCTGCCAAGGAGAGGAAGAAAGCTATTGGCATTTTTGAATTGATGAAGTACTACAAGTTCAAAGTTGGGGTCGATACCATTAATTGCTTGCTTAATACTCTTGGAAGGGCAAAGCTGGTAAAAGAAATGCAATTGCTTTTCGAGAAATTGAAAGAGAGGTTTACACTAAATTTACAAACTTTTATTGCACTGCTTAACGGGTGGTGCAGCTCAAAAAATTTAATAGAGGTAGGGAGGGTGTGGAATGAGATGGTTGATAAGGGATTTAAGCCTGATATTGTTGCATATAATACAATGCTCGGAGGGTTGTTGAGGGGTCACAAAGGGTCTAATGCTATCAAGTTGTTTAAGGTCATGAAAGCCAAGGGCCCATCTCCCAATGTTAGAAGCTATAATGTTCTGATTCAGGATTTTTGCAAACAAAAATAGATGAAAGAAGCAGTTGACTCTTTCTATGAAATGCAAGAATATGTCTGCCAACCAGATGCTGCAGTTTACTCATGCTAATCACAGGGTTTGGAAATTAGAAGAAGATGGAAACAGTTTATGGATTGTTGAAAGATATGAAGGAAAACGGTTGCACTCATGATAGGGGAACATACAATGCTTTGATTAAGGTGATGACGAGGCAACAGTGAATGCCAGATGATGCAGTGTGAATATATAAAGAAGATGATTCAAAATGGCATTAAGCCATTAATACACATTTATAATATGGTCATGAAGTCTTATTTTCAGACGAGAAATTATGATATAGGTCGTGCAGTATGGGATGAGATGATTCAAAATGGGTTTTGCCCTGATGATAACTCATATACTATTCTCATTGGAGGTTTTATAAATCAGGGAAGATCAGGAGAGGCCTGTAAATATCTAGAGGGAATGGTCGAGAAATGAATGAAACTTGCTCAGCTTGTTTTAAACAAGTTTGCAGCCGACTCCCCCAGACCTGGGAAACCTGACATTTTTTAGGAGTTGGCGCATAACAAATTAATGAGGATTTTTTGGCTCCCTTTAAGCCAATACTGCAGTAGGACATTCTATATATACTAAAGCTCAGCGGATTGGCATTGTTCATTAACAGTGCCCACCCGGTTTTGTCCCTTGCTTGCTGAGCAACTTTTTTGCCCTTTTTTGGAATTGTGCAGTGAGTTGGCCATTTTGCCCTTTCCCCTTTCTGGTGCTGTTGTAGTGTGCTTTTTTCCATTTCGCACAATGATTCATCGGGTTTGCCCATTCTATCCACCTGTCCATCATTTGTGGGTCTTTGTAATTTTTTATATTGTTTTTGTGCCACAAACCATGTGCCGGGTTTAACTCCTGACAATTTTACTGTGTATTAACAGTAATATGTTAGATAATAAATGAGATAATAAATGAGAAGACCCATTCTTGAAAAGACAGAGGACAAGATACCACAAAAGACAGATGCCACAGTTACGTAAAATGATAAAGATATCGGTTAGGGAGAAAAAAAAATTGATTAAAAAATATGAAAAACTGGTTTGGTGTGTTTGGCTTTTGTTTTCTAATATTTTTTTTAGCATACTAAGAAAATTGATGGACAACCGTTCCCTTCCATTTAAGAAAAAGACAGAAATCAGGGATGTCATTGTAGTTGCATGGTGGTAGTAACGAATGCTCATTCCTCGAAAAAGGGATAATAAATGCAAAGTCGCAGAAATATATATATATATATATATATATATATATATATATATATAACAACTCCAAAAAGACAGTGTCTCCAAAATTCTTAACCAAATCACTTCAAAATCCCAACAAATTAATTTCTTACAAGAAGAAATTAAACACAAAAGAATTGAAGAATAGCTAACAAATAAGTCTTTGTTAGAATCTATTAGCCAGTTTTCTGATAAACTTGCTAAGGAAATCTGTTCAAATATCCCCAATGCCTTTTGGCACAGAAAGCAATATATTGTTAAACTCCCTTATATTAAGGATTTCAACGAGTCAAAAATTCCCACAAAAGCACGACCTATTCAAATGAATCATGAAGTTTTAGAGTTTTGTAAAACAGAAATTAACCAGCTTCTGGAAAAAGGAATTATTCGAAAGAGTAAATCTCCATGGTCATACCCTGCTTAGGAAGGTGATTCAACTTAAATGAATCACATTTGGTATCAGAGCCAAGTGGTTGGTAATTGCATTAGCATTTATCTGATCTATTCTTGCATTCACATTCCTTTTATCCTATCTGCAATATCTTATTTGTTGATTAGTTCTCACTTGTTCAAACTCCCAACCAAACAATAAGGCGTGATCCAAATAGTAAGGCCCGAGGAGAGGCATGAGTGGGGAAAGGGTTTAGACACGAGAGGAAGGTGATTCATTTAAGTTTTTGCATTTAGAATAGTTGCATTGTGTTTTCATGAATAGATTATTTAGATCTAATTCAATGGTCAGCACTAGCTCCATATCCAACTTAGGAACTATACCAGACATAGTAAATGAAGAACAAAAACTTGATTTTCAAACTGATGAAAGTATTGATTTTGGTGATTGGAATATTCCAAAAATTTCAAACAAAAATATTTACAAGAAAAAATGGTCTTTGACTTCTTTTAAATCCGAACATCATGTTAAAACAATTGAGAAGACTTATGCTCTTAGTAAAGAACATGAGACTTGTCAATTATTGTCTCCCGAACAAATTAAATCCCATAGGAAAGATGGTCATAACTATATTCATATTGGTTTGGTTCAAATAGCTGTTAAACCATTAACAAGAAAAGGTCTTAACACCTCTATTCTTTTATGTCTCCGAGATGCTAGATTCACTGACTTCAGTGATAGTATACTTGGAATGATTGAATCCAGTCTTTATAATGGACCTATCCATTTTGATTGTTTCCCAGACCTCACCATAAGTCTTTCAGATCCACACATGCTGAAAGCACTCACACTCAATATCAAAACTTCAGGATATCAAGTCCTAGAAGGAACACAACCTTTAGCACTTATTCACAGAGTTTATTACAAAGTCACTGGCACAAATATGAATTTTCAAGCCTTAACCAAAAGTCCTAGAGACCACACTCTTTTAATTCAAACAGCCCAAGAAAATGCAAACATAAAAGTCCCAAGAACCATTAGGTGGTCAGACATCAGTCTACCCTCGGATTGGTGTTTAATCAATGAAAGCAAGCCAGTAGCTATACAAAACAGTCTTGTCAATCTTGACAATGTTGAGCAATATTTTGATGGTACGGTAAAAATTAATTTTGATCGACCAGCAAGCAGATCTTGTGAATCAGTGCATTCACATAAATCATTTGCTTTTAGTAGAATTCTTTTTCTGGATCCACATCAACCGATAGATTGGGTCAAGATCAAGATTTAATTAAATCTTTAGTAAATAAAAAATTAAAGGAGCAGGAAACTAATTCTGTTGCTGCCCAACGAGAACTAATCGATGATTTGATTAAGTTAAAGTCTGTCGACACATCTTCACAAGTAGCACACCCTGTTTATCAACCTCCAAACCAAGAAGAACCAACCTCACCAACAACCTCTGATTTTGAAACAACATCGGTGAATCACCAATTACTTGTTTTAAACAAACCATACAAAATTTGATTGAGGAAGCTCAAAGCTGACATCGAATCTGTTGAAAATATACCAAGAAGAAATGTTTTCAGAAAGAAGTATTCTGATGAAGAAAAATTAGCTATCTATGCTGAATGGAAAGCTTTTGTAAAACAATACCAATTTGAAATATCTTTCTTTGATTTCATTGAAAAACATTATGAAACCAAGAACAAACTTACGGTGATTACCAAAGAAAATTGGGTTAAGGAAGACAAAACTTTGGTTTCTTCCAGTCATCCTCCCAAAGAAACTATTTTAATCTCCACTGGCAATACCAACATTTCAGCTACTCTTTTCAAAATTCCAAAAGAAGATGCAAGTTTTAAATATGTCATTGAACGGAACAATTTTACAAACCAGAGTCTTCATACTATTGGAAAACAGTTAGATAAAATTGAAACCAAAATCGACAAATTGTCTCAGCCAAAATCTTTTCAAAAAGAAAAACCATTAGTGAATTTCACTGATGCTTCTTCAAGTTCTACTGCTTTAAAGTCAATGACCACTATACAAAAAATAGATCAGATGCTCAATGAGCTCAAAAAAGAGAAAGTTGTTAATGTTTTACAAAATCATGATATTTCTGTCGAAGAAGAAACATTTACTTCAGATTCTTCTCAGGAAACAGAAATTGATACTTCTATTCAAAAAATTGAACATGCTTTTCAAAATGTTGATCTTCAACCAACTTTTCATCTTAAGCGTATTCGTACTAATTCAGTCAACCCTACAACTCTTACAAAAAACTGGTATCTCAGACCAACACCCCCAGATCTTCAATTTGAAGAAAGAAACATTCATAATCAATTTTCAGTCTCTGCTGACAAACTCTATGAATGGAATATAGATGGATTGTCAGAACAAGAACTTCTCAACAAACTACAACACATGTCTATGGTTGCTAATAGCTACATTACTAATCACAGTCTTACACAAACACAGATTGTTGACCTCTTAGTCACTGGTTTTACAGGAATGCTTCATTCCTGGTGGGAAAAGCACTTAACTTCTCATTCCAGAGATGAAATACGTCATGCGGTTAAAAAAGATGAGGAAGGACTTCTCATCTTTGATGAAACTATAGGACAAGGAATACCTGATGGAGTAAATACCTTACTCTACACCATTATAGAACACTTTATAGGAACACCTAGTAATGTCACCACTAGAGTTCACAACCAACTGAGTAATTTAAGGTGCCCAACCTTAAGTGATTTCAGATGGTATAAAGATGTTTTTATGTCTAGAGTCATGCTTCGAGAAGATAGTAATCAACCATTTTGGAAAGAAAAATTTATTAATGCATTACCAAACCTTTTTGCTCATAAAATACGAAATGTTTTAGTTAATGAAGAAGGTATCATACCTTATCATACCCTTACTTATGGGAACATAGTTAATGTTATCCAGAAGGAAGGCTTGAAAATGTGTATCGATATGAAAATTTCTAAACAGGTCAATAAAGACAAATCCATTGCCAAATACGAATTAGGAACGTTTTGTGAACAATATGGTTTACCTCCTATAGCTCCTTCACATAAGAAGAAGAAAGCTTAGCACACGAGCAAGTATTCTAAACCTCACTCTAGGTATCACAGGTATAAACTAAGGTCATCCACCAAACCTTTTCAATCCAACAAGTTTTATGAAAACCCTAAAAAGAAATCTTTTCGAAAACCTAACAAACAGCGTCAAGATAAAAAGGGAAAATGCTACAAATGTGGCAAATTTGGTCATTATGCTAATGAATGTAAAGTTAAGAAAGCAATTAATCAGCTGAAAATCTTTGATAAAGAGAAAGTACAGCTTATCCAGGTTTTAGAACTTAGAAATACCGACTCTAGTCAATCAGATAAGGATTTGGAATCATCCTCTTCTGATCATAGTAGTTCCAGTGAAGTTTCTTCGCCAAACATCAAGTTCGGATGTACTGACACTTGTTGTAACAAAATATCAGTGCTTAGTAAACAAGAAGAATTTTTAGTTGAACTAATAAGTAAAGTTGATGACCAAGATTTGAAATCTTTTTATTTGAAGAAACTAAAAAATTTGGTTTCACATCAAGAACCCGGCACTAGCCAAACACCACCTCAAAAGATTTCTCTCAGCACCACTTTGGAAAGGTTCAGTAGACCTAAAAAGGAAATCACCCTTACAGATTTGCAAAAAGAAGTCAATCAAATCAAATCGGAAATTAGGTTTCTAAAATTCGAAAACACAGAAATTCGTTCACAACTTAGTAGAGTCCGTACTCAAACAGTTGTAGAAGAATAGGACAGTTCTTCTTCAAATTGCGATTCTGATGCTCACTCGAGCAAGGCTCCTTCACAAGATTTAGTCTTAAGTCTTTTAGATAAAATAAGAATTAGAAAATGGTATTATAAAATCAAGATAATAATCGAAGATTTTCATTTAGAAACCATAACATTTAGAAACCATATTTTTCTTCACCAAACAGCTGATTTTAGTCACTCATGGTTCATAACCTTTGATAAAAATTTCAAGTTAAGATTTCCAGCCTGGTTTCCGGAATGGTGGGCTTCTCATGGTCTAAATGTTTCTCTCATCCCAGATGACCTTCGTCAAGCACTGAGCAATAGCTTCCAGAACAGTTTTGATCGCAGTCGTTTTGACAGTAGGGTTTCCCTCTTTTCTTTATTCATGGCCAAATACAAAATCCCATGGATACTAAAATGGAATTTCGAAGCAGACAATGGTGGCATTTATAGAACCCGGTGGGTGAAATGGTGGGACAAATTCAACCATCAAAAGATCATTGATTTAGTAAAATCAGAATTTCCCCAAGTTCTAGCTCCATTTATTTTTGCTCCATCAACACAGGCTTTGCCCGAAATCCAGCAATTTCCTGAATTACCAAAAGCTCAGGATCCAATTTAGTCTCTTTCAGACATCAGTCCATCATCCTCTCTTAAAGGAAAACCTAAGTCTTCCAAATCCTCTAGTTCGAAGAAGAAAGAGAAATCATCAAAGTCTTCCCAACTCCTGGATTTGGCCCAGCAGCTTATGGCAGAAGTAGCAATGCTTCACAAAAGAGGAAGTTCAGACTCAGACTCAGATGCTTCTGATGCTTCGTCTCATCTTCCCGCCAAGTGGGCAGATCTCCCAGATGCCCAAGATCCATTTGAATTCTGAATTTCAGAAGTGTAATAATTCCCCATGTGATCATATCTGAAGCAGCATCATCAGCAGTAGCTGTCATCATTTCAGATTCCGAACAAGTCATTGTTTAACAACAGTAAAAACAGACATTTTACTGTTCATCCAACTTTTTCTGAAGACACAGCGTGAATCCACAGTGAATTTTCATAATTCGCCAGCCTTTTCCAGCTACCAGCACTTGCAAGCGGGATTCCCGGCTCAATTATCCTAGCCTCAATCATTCCTCTCAGGAGGATAAAAGGAGAGCTCATCTTCAGAGCAAGGGGACTTTAGTCGAAAAGAATTCTCTGCGTATTCGAAAGAACAGAGAAAATCTTCAATAAAAATATCAAACACTTGTAATACATATTATCAAGGATGCCTACGAGCTCCACATGGTTTATGTTCATCATCTGTCATTAGGCAAAACAGTTTGTAATTTGCAGTAAGTTTTAATAAAAACTTATTTTCAAAAACCTAGTCGCATCATTAATTTTAATTCATTATTTTCATGGAAATATCACCTATGTTTAATTTAATTTTATGTTTTCATGTTATAATCTGTCATCCATGGATATTCCATTTCAATCAGCCTCATTTCTTCTTCATTCAATATATTGAAATGTTAATCTGTCTATATATGCTTTGCTTTCGCACTGTTGATTCTATGGACGGTAATTCAGACATCAGTCCATCATCCTCTCTTAAGGGAAAACCTAAGTCTTCCAAATCCTCCAGTTCGAAGAAGAAAGAGAAATCGTCAAAGTCTTCCCAACTCCTGGATTTGGCCCAGCAGCTTATGGCAGAAGCAACAATGCTTCACAAAAAAGGAAGTTCAGACTCAGACTCAGATGCTTCTGATGCTTCGTCTCAGCTTCCCGCCAAGTGGGTAGATCTCCTAGATGCCCAAGATCGAAATGGAATATCCATGGATGACAGATTATAACATGAAAACATAAAATTAAATTAAACATAGGTGATATTTCCATGAAAATAATGAATTAAAATTAATGATGCGAGTTTTTGAAAATAAGTTTTTATTAAAACTTACTGCAAATTACAAACTGTTTTGCCTAATGGCAGATGATGAACATAAACCATGTGGAGCTCGTAGGCATCCTTGATAATATGTATTACAAGTGTTTGATATTTTTTACTGAAGATTTTCTCTGTTCTTTCGAATATGCAGAGAATTTTTTTCGACTAAAGGCCCCTTGCTCTAAAGATGAGCTCTCCTTTTATCCTCCTGAGAGGAATGATTGACGCTGGGATAATTGAGCCGAGAATCCCGCTTGCAAGTGCTGGTAGCTGGAAAAGGCTGGCGAATTATGAAAATTCACTGTGGATTCACGCTGTGTCTTCAGAAAAAGTTGGATGAACAGTAAAATGTCTGCTTTTACTGTTGTTAAACAGTGACTTGTTCGGAATCTGAAATGATAACAGCTACTGCTGATGATGCTGCGTTGAATGCGATCACTTGGGGAATATATATATATATATATATATATATATAAAACAAAAGATAGTCTAATCTGAAAGTGTGAGGTCATAATGTGAAGTGGAAGGAAAAAAAATTATTATATATATATATATATATATATATATATATATATATATTGCGCGGGCAGACACATGTTGATCATCTCTTGCATTTGGCTTTTCAACTCTTCTTTTCTAATTTTGTTTTCTTTCCCGCACGTTTGCTCTCTCATTTGTCCTTGCTGCCAGCGCATATCTCATTCCTCCG
Source organism: Pyrus communis (assembly GCF_041283825.1). Classification (NCBI taxonomy): domain Eukaryota; kingdom Viridiplantae; phylum Streptophyta; class Magnoliopsida; order Rosales; family Rosaceae; genus Pyrus; species Pyrus communis. The sequence continues at coordinate 18,200,123 of NC_142565.1, forward strand.
TCTTTGGTCGTCCTTTTTTTTTTTTTTTTTTTGGGGGTTTTGTTCTGCTTTTTCAGTAGATGCTGTCCACGTGTTGATCATCAGCAGTATTTCTGTTCAGAGGATTTTTACTCTTTCTGTTTCGTTTTCATTCCTTTCTTTGTTTACTTTTTCCTTTCGTTTTTCTGCTTCTCTCTCGCCTCTTTTTGTTTCGTTTTCAGTTTTCTGTCTTCATCTTCTTATCCTTGCTCCAGCGCTTCGCACACCGCCTTCTTGGCGTTTCAAGTCTTGCTGTTTTCTGGTTAGTTGTGTCTTTTTTGTTGCCTTATTTTTTTGTTAATTTTGTATTTAGAGTTACATCTTTTGTTTAAATTTGGGTTTAGTTGATTTTGAAGGTTTCCAATTGGTTGCCCCCTTTTTTTTTTTTTTTTTTTTAATTTTGTTTAGAGTTAGGTCTTTTGTTTGAATTTGGGTTTACCGATTTTGAAGGTTTAGAGCTAACTATTTCCTTTCGATTTTTTATGGGGATGAGACTTATAGAATAGTAGGGTTTTTCTTTCTGTGTTGGGATTCTAAGTATGACTCTGTCATTTTCTGTGTTGACATTCTAAGTATGACTGTGTCGTTTGATTCTCATTTTATTTTTAGCAAATACAAAATGGCAAGCTCTTGAAGCCAATGAAACCTCTATTCACCCTTCGTGCAGATACCTTTGACTTAGAAGCATGCAGCTTCCCTCTCAAAATCTTTATACATATTATGCACAATCACGTTATACGTACTGATACATACAAGTAAATTAGGTTGCACCAACAATTAGCTACATAGTATTACATGACAAGATTATTAAAATTAATTCCCACCAACCATATGTATGCAGAAGGAATTCTTTGAATTTATAAGGTCATCATGTGCAAACTGATGCACTCAACCAGTGTCGGACTGTCTTTCCTGTGTGCTGGGAAGATTGTCTGGACATAAATGACTAGATTAAAACCAATTCTTGACTGATTCGTCTTAGGAATCTGTTCAGGTGTAGGTTTTAGATCTTTTTTTTTTTTAATTGAATTCTAACTTTATAGGTTCTCTATTCTAATTGTTATTACTTTTGGTTATTAATTAAGCTGTTAAATTTTTCCTCCCAAACATGGATGGACAAATAACAAATGATTTCAGTTTTCTTTTCAGTGTCTTTTTATGCTTTTGGATAAATTTGTGGCATATTATGTAAATTTCATTGTTGCAGGATAAATGGAAAACACACAGCCAACTCCTATTCATCAGTTAAAACCATACACGAAAGCAAAAAAAATCAAAATCCAGATATGCAGGATATGGAAATCGACAATCCGAGGCACTGTTCAAAAATATACAGCTTTGAACTGTATATTAGTTGATGAAATGGTGAGATTATTGATTCATTATTTTAATCAAAGACGGTAATACTAATAATTAACTAGCCAGAAAATATTTTTCTACCCCTATTTTTTAGATGTTGGGGAGTAAAATTTAAGTATGCCGTGTTACACAAAATGAACAGATCAGTGTTTTCTTACCTTTTTTTATGAATTTTTTATTTTCTTACCTTTTTTTCATGGTGTTACATTTTTTTTCTTAAATTTTTTGGCATTCATACATTTCTTTTCAAGTGTTGATTAAAATAATTTAACTATTTTCAATAATTCTTTTTCCTCATGCTAACAATTTGATAAGTGTGATGTTCTTTGTGTTATTGATAGTATAATCTATATTTTTATTTATTTTTTAATTACTTTTGTAACTTTTTTCCTTCTCTGTCTTGGCATGATAAATTGTGAAGCAAGATGCCGTTGAGGCGACCACATTAAATGTTGAGTATGATGTTATGGTTGCGAAGATTGAAGCTAGTGGATGCTAGGAAATCATTGATTTCCGTACTAGTAAAATCAGGGGACAATACAAAGTAGTCCCGCATGAAACTCAAGTTTTGTTTAATGCGGTAACAAAATTTAAAAAATTGGCCAGTGTGTTTCCACCCATCCCTCGCCATCGGTTCTTTCTACAAGATTACAACACACTTTACCCTCGCTTGGACAAGGTTGACATCCTTACAGGTATTGTTAACATGTCTAATGCATATAAATCCATTCAAACGCGTTGGTATTTATTTTCTAAAGTAGTATTTAACAATGTGCTTATATTTATGTTTTAAATTATAAGATGTTATCGGTTGTATAAGAGCCGTACAGTCCTTGGAAGAAAAACAGATTAATCAGAGGGTTGCATACAAATGTGATGTGCACATTCAGAATATAAGGTCATTTTTCACCTTTTATTGTGATTAGCCTAAATTGTCTTCAGTCTTTGTTCCTTTGCTGTTGTAAAAATTTAAATTTTTACTTGTGAGTTTTTTGATCCACAGAAAAGAAGAACTCACGGTTACGTTATGGGCAGACATTGGTGAAGCTTTTTCTTCTTTGTCAACATAGGCGTTTTCGCTGCCAGTCATGGTTGTTTTCACAAGTTTAAAAGTCAGACGCTACCTAGGTATTTCATTTAATTTAAAATTAATCTTTTGCATCCTTATTTTGTTCTCTGTCCATACTAAGTCATTTAAATTCTTTTGGTGTTTAACCATTGTTGGATTTTATTATATTTATTTGTGACAATTAGTCATTCTACGTTGCCACCCTTTCTAACCAGTCAATTTGCAACTATCTGAATATATTGGTGCTCAATGATTGTTGTTTGTCATACTTCTACTTATTTTCTGCTTTCTCCAGTTTTATATATTTAGTTGATTAAGCTATTGATAGTCTCGACTGACAATTACAAAATAACTAAAACTATATTCTCAATCGAACACTCACTTAGGAATCCACTGCATGTCCCAATTAATTCTGTTATCAGTTTATTAAAATTTTCACAAAAAACGTCATCTGTATGCCATGCGTACCCTTTTTTTTTTTTTAATTACTTTTTGTGATACAATGATGCATCTATTAAAACAAATTTTAAAGTGTATCCGTCATGATTTGTGTTTCATCACCTTTTTTCTGCCATGATTTCAATGCGCAGGCAAGATTGTCTTAAACAGTACTGGTTCATCACTTTTTTTCATTGATCCAGACATCCCGGAAGTGAATTCCTACAAGTCAGTGTAAGTATATTTCTAATTTTTGGAACAAAATAACTATATATCTATTATTCTTGAATGAAAACAGATGCTATTTCAATATTGTTCAAACAATGTGATCTTTTCAATCATGCAGGTTTTCCAACTGCAAAGAATTTCCAAAAATATTGCCTCCGTCTTCAGACCAGGCAAATGAAGCTAAACTTCTACAGACTGCGAAAAAAGTTACAATTGATGAATTGGCTTTCTTGGATCCAGATTTGTACAAGGTTTAAAACTTGATTATCCCTTTTAATGTTCCCTTAAAATTTTACAACTGTGATTTCACACATTCAATAAAAAGAATGCATATGATTGTTGTCAGTTTCACACATATATGACAAAATATATTACAGGATGAGACATTTCTATATAAAGCAGCTGTGAAGCATTTTGACACATGTTACGATTGGTGGTATAGTGTCTGCCCCATTTGTGTAAAACAAATGCATAAGGACCCAACAACTGCACAACTAATTTGTCAAAAACACCCAAATCAAATTCCAACACCTTGGTAATATTTAACATGTTGTGCTGCAATTTTGTTACTATCTATACCATGAGTTGAATTTTTTTTTTACTTTGCGGTTTTCAGTTTAGAATCAATTAATTTTTCGCTCCGTCAATGGTATGTAATTTTTCAATCTCACTATTGATATTTTTTTAAACACCTAAATTTCTCATGGTTGTTTTTGTTTTGGATATTTCATTGTGATCTTACATTAGGGTTTTAAATGTAGGTATAAGGTCAATCTGATACTCGAAGATGAAACCAATGAGATTGATGCCTTGATAATTGGAAAATGTGGTGAAAAACTTTTTGGCATGAGCTGCAAAGATTTGGTTCTGAATCAGACATTGGTGGACCATTAGCAATTACCAAATGAATTTCTTAGACTAATCGGGCAAAAGAAAATTTTCCATCTGCGGTTTGGAAATAGAAGTAATAATTTCAATCCAAGCAATGTCCTCATTCACAATGTAACCGACAATACAACCATGCAACCAGCAACTCCACTGCCTTTGCCAAGAGAAATCACAGGGTCTTCCACGACGGTTTCGTCTTCTACTTCAAGTGTTGAAACTACTGAACAATCGAATAAAAGGAAGAAGGAATCAATCAAGAGGGCTCTTTTCACCAACAATGAGCAAAGGTTTGTTTCGTAACTTCCTTTCAAAACATAATTTTGGAATTATTTTTCATTCATTTTATTTAATACTGGTAGCCCATTTAAAACAGAGAAATGGAAGAAGTTTCAGAGGCGGATCCAAGGGAGTTTGATGAAGTTCCAATAAAGTTGCTCAAAAAGAAATCATCACCAACTAGCGGAAAACTTGGTACCACTCCTGAAAAAACCAACTAGGTTGCTATATTTTAAACATGGCTTCTTTTTTTGCTCTACATTTATTTTGATATATATTTAATATCCATCTAACTGTATTATTTTCTTTCTTTGCCCTAGCTTGCTTGCTTAAGGATGAACGATGCAGTGCCAAAACTCATCTCCGATACTGAAACGCATTAACCGTTTTTTGTTAATATGTATCAAACAATATTGATAATATTTGGCTGCCATGTAAATGTCTCTCTGGTCTGGACTTCATAATATTTTTTACATGTACAATATTTGGCTGCCATGTAAATGTCTCTCTGGTCTGGACTTCATAATATTTTTTGTATGTACATGCTGGTTCCACTTGAGAGGTAGATGCAAGTGGTAGAATCCAATCAATCACTTTATGTTTTTTTTTTTTTGTGTATCTGTAAAGAAATAGGTTTTAATCTTTTGTATCTGGATTGTACAAATTTAATATTTTATATATAAACCACTTCCAACATCTTTGTTTACGGTGATGTAAATATACTGTGATCTACTTTTTACATGTCTTCAACACAGTGTTGCACAGAATTTCCACAACTACACTCATTTTGAACTCAATTTGGAGCAACATTCGGTAAGCCTTTCTTTTACAGTTAGTTTCATTTGTTTATATTTGAATCAACACCTTTTTAACAAATAATGATTCTTCCAACTGCTCATAAATTGATTCTTTTTTTTTTTTCTTGCAACTTCAACCGTTCATCTATTGAAAATACCATACGTCAATCAGCGATGTGGACTTTTCTCAACATATGACCATCAAATCTTGGTATGTCTTTCATCATTTTTGCTCCTTTACAATTCATAGAACTGTTATGTTTCCTTATATCCAATCCTTGCCGATAAACTAATTCTTTGTTCAAAACTTGAACCATAAATGTAATAGGCTGAAATTGTTGTGACCATTTCTCTCTATACAATTCATAGAACTGTTATGTTTTTTTTCTGTGTTTCACCACTAAGATTCAAATTCGTATATTTCGGTAAGAAACAAACTTTTATCTATTTCTTGAGTTAGGCAGAGTTGTAAAAATAACTTTCTACATGCTGTATGCTATTTAAAAACCCGCAGCATCCCGCGGGCACCATTGCTAGTAAAAACTATGTGCTTGTTTTTTAGTTAATCGACAAGTTCTTCTCTTTGCCTTTTTATTATTTCCTAGCTGGCAACGGAATTAAGCTGCTTTATGGTCTGGACTCTGCATGGAACCTACGTGCCTGTTCCAAAACATTAGTCCCCACTGCCCTAATGCTATATGTCGATCGATATAGATTATCTTTTTAATAACAAGCGCTTAATTTCTATTTTTTTTCGATTTATTACTAGTCCAATATTTCTGTGTGCTACCTGTATATATCTCCAATTCTGCAAGAACCCTAGATGGAAAATTTTGGCCGTGTGCAAGAAGCCAAAAAAGGAATTGTGCAGACTGATCTTGAGTATTTAATATCCAAAATCTACTTCAAGATATTGAATTTATATACAAAACTCTCTATCAAAGAAGCAAGAGTACTCGGATATCATCATATAATAAGGACATTATAACATTGTTTTGCCCTAACTCCAACGAGAAGATGAACAAAACTGACTGCAGACTGCAAATTTAGTAGACAAAATAAAAATAGCTAATAAGAGGCGTAAGTTCCCATCATCCTCTTGCAGCTCACATATATATATATATATATATATATATATATATATTCCTCCTCTTCTTCTCCAACAGGTCATTCATCTCTCTCACACCTTTCTTCTTTCTTCTTCTTGCTCTGTCTTTCACAGCTTTTCTTTAATTTTACAAAATCCATTCATTAGTTTTATGAATAAAGCATCTCCCTTCTGATGGATTGTCTGTTTGTTTGTGGCTTTTTTTCAAATTTTTAGATGACCTTCTGCAGTTTGATGCAAATAATTTAGTACTATAGCATTATATCTTTACCAATGAATGCACTAGATAATACATATCATGATATATATATATATATATATATATATATATATATATATGAGGTATGTTATCTTTTAAATTATGGTAATTGATTTCATATTTGCTCTAGTTCAAGCAAAATAAGGAATGAACGATCGGGAAACTAACCAAAAAGAGGAATAAAATTGAACAGGATGATTTGACAAAGTTAGATTTGAGATACGTAGGTCTTGCAAAATCTCAATGAGAGACCAAAGAAACTCAAACAATGATACGACAACTTCTTCTACTGATCAAGCCCTAGAAAATCATCATCAGTTGTTTTTCTTTTATATATTTGTCAATCCTCTTTCATTAAAGTTGCATGTTTTTTATGTATGTGCGCACTAAATTATTAAAAAAATTCAACGCACACTAACCAGTTAATCTAATTCTCATTTCTTTGCAATTTGAATTTTCGCGGTAAATGAATGTATTGAATGTGTGCCAGATGTATCCATAAATACGCATTTCGTGCACCGCAATTGTTATTCAAATTATAACTTGAAACAGTAGTTACTAACGAGCGAAATTTGACTTAAACTTTGGGCTAGTTTGTAACAACCCGTTCCCAATTTTACGGTTTTTTATAATTTTAATAAGTGAATTTACGAAAATGCCTTTCGAGGCAAATGCGTTGACTTTTGTTGACTGATGTGTCGTGTCACGTAAGACTCGTTTTGTTGGTGTATCCTTGTAACACTCGTCACTACGGATGCGTGGGCACAAGTAGAATGTAATTTGGAGTTATAATGAAGATTCTATGAACCTTTAAACGTTGAGAGCATTTTGGTAATTTGCCATTTGAAACACAGGTGGTATTTTGTCTGACCATTGGATGAGTGCCACGTGGGGCCACCCCCACTTTTCTGGAACACTCTCTCTCTTTCCTTTTCTTATTCTGTAGCTCATCTCTCTAACTCTCTAACTCTCTCTCGGCTCTCCCTTTCTCCCGTGAAACAAACCACCATTATCTGCATGTCTTCACCACCATAAACTCAGTTTTGAGTTTTGTTTCATTGAAAACAAATCCTAACCTTGAGTTCGAAGAACAAGGTTTTGGGCCGAGACTTCTAGGCATGATTCAGACAATTCTCAGCCATCTTTTGAACTCAAAACAGGTATAAATCGATTCCTCATGTTGTGTAGATGAATTTTCATGTTTGGATCGTGTGATTTGGTGGAGAAATGAGAAAGTTATAACGATTTAAAGTTTGCCCAGTTTCCGGCGACCTCTGCCACTTTCAAGGCGTTTTATGGCCAAATCACGGTGAGATAGCTATCGTGTAAGGTACCAATCTCTTCCTCTCGTTGAGAACTATGATTTCCATTTATGAATCACTTGATTTCATTGAGTATTGATAAAGTTATGAACATTGAAGGATTGCTCAGAAATTCTGGCGAATTTCCCTGTTTTCCCGCGGACAGCCATCTTTCAGGCCATTTTATGGCCATCTATGGCGACTATTAGGACTCAAAGAAGGTATAATCCTGTTCTACACTTCTCTAGCTTCGTTTTGGTATATTATGGGTCGATTTTGGTTGACAAACAAGTGAGATATGGAGTTCCAAAGATTGCCCAGAAAATCTGCAAAATCTGCAGAATCCGGCGAAATTTCGTTAAGGTCCACCACTTGAACATTATAGTGATCAATGATCCGACCGTTGGATCGTCACTAAACTTTAATAGGTTATAGTACGTAATATTTGAGGACCATAGAAACTTACGGATCGGGAATCCGACGTACGGATCTTCCCGAATTAGAATTGTAAGTTTATAAAATAAAACATTAACCTCCACTTGAATTTGCATTTGGCGGAGATCCAGCTGTTGGATCGTAATGAAACTTTAGTATGTTGTTCTAGAAGCATAATGTGGATCTTTGGAAGTTACGGATCGGAAATCAGAGATGCGGATCTTCTGGATCGAGTTACGTAGGGTTGTGGACCATACCGTTGATCTTTGACCGACGATTGACTTTTGGCAATGGGTCTTAAATCATTCTAGAACATCCTTGGGGATGTGTTTTATGTAAATTACGTGTTCTATCAGTAAGGATTCTGAGACGTGGTTTGATATTTGTTCTAGGTGACGATCGTTCGAGACATTTTGATATGCGTGCTAGGGAGTGTAGCGCGGATCTCAGGTGAGTAGATCTTTTGGTTTTCTATAATACACACACACACACACACAGGTATATATGCTTTACATTTTCCTAGAACTATGTTAAATGGATTTACGTTTTTAAATACCATGTCAATTACATTACATGTTAGTATATGCATTAGTATACATATGCATAATATTTGTTGATGCTGCGGAGGCCCAGGTAAGTTTCAGGAGAGTATATCATGATGATAGTGATTACGATGAGTATGGTTATGTTTAGATGCATTTAGTGCTCATTATCCTGCACCCCGGTGTTAGTGCTCCGCCCCTGGCCAAGGCCTAGCCTTCACGTGATCGTTCACCTCCCGCACCGCATGCTTAACTTGGATCCAAGTCAGGTGCCAGCCTGTCGTATAGACCACATTAGGTGGTTCCGACTCGTAGGTCACTTGCAATTCATCACACAGCCTTCACGTGATTGTAGCACTTGAGCGTACTTATTTACACTCAGCCTGCTGTACAGACCACATTAGGTGGTTTCAACTCGTGTGCAGGAATTAGTAGATTAGCTATAGGCTCAGCCGTACAGGTCACGTTAGGTGACTCCGGCTGACATATCAGTTATATTGATTTATTTCACCTGGCTTACTTATTTTATTGCTAAGATACTTGACATGGCATATACTTGGTTTTCACTACTCTCGAGCATGATTTCTACATAGGTATGTATTACTATTTTCTGAGAAATTATATGGGTATTACGATGAGGGGTTATTATTTTTTGGAAAGAGAAATGGTTTTTAAAAAAAAAAAGCTTTGTTTTTGATCCACTCAGGTTTTCTGTTTTTCGCCCATCCGGGTTTTAGCTGGTGAAAGTTCGTATCGATGAGGATTCTTGGCGAGTCTCAGTATAAGTGGCTACGTCTGAGGGTATAATCCTTACCTACTTTACTTTACTTATGCTCTGACGTTACGTGTGAATGGGTTCACTCCCGCTCACCAACGCACTCTGGTATTTAGGCACTCTTAGGTTTAAATTTATTCACACTTTCCACATCACTACACTTTATGGCTTCGTGACCTTCCAGGTGTTGGCCAGCACAGCTCGATTCGGAATCCTAATGGACATTATGGGTCGGGGTGTGTCATAGTCTATTTAATAGCATAACAACAAATTAATAAAGATCTGTTCTTGATCTAATATGGATGAGAGATTTTATTCTTTAATTTTTTTTTTATAGAATTCTCCAATTTTGTTATGCCTTTTAAGAGAGTCAGTTTTTACTCACTCCCTTCTAGATTGCGATGTGTGTTAAAAATACTAACCCATTATATTTGGTAAAAAAAAAAAAATTAGATACATGTAAGTATTGTAGTTAAATCCTAAACGAATTATTCGCCTTTTTTTTAAATTATATGACGATATATATTTTGTTTTATCAGATTCACAATTCTTGATGTTCGAGCATAATATATATTTTGTTTTATCAGACTCACAATTCTTGATGTTCGAGCATAATGTAGTTTGTTTTGCTTGTGTTGATCTCTTTGATTGGTGAAGTATGTCAAAATCTAGTTTTTGAATTTCGTTTGACCTTTTTTTTTCATGGCAACTTGGATGATACGTAAGGTTGTTTGTGGCTAATCACGATTCAAAGACCCAATGAAACTCGACCCATTGGAAAGTGTTCATGAGGCATGCTTTCTTTGTCCTGTTGGTAATTCTTCTTTTCATTATTCTAAATTAATTTCGAGCTTAATTTCATTGTCATCACTTTATTGCAAATATTATTCTAACTAGTAAAACTACATGCAAGCAACTTGCGTGTTGGTACTTGCTTGCTTATTGATCAGTATCATCAAGCACATCGAGCATAGTTTACAGGTGAGCTTAATTGAAATAACCTTCAAAACTCAATTATTCGTTAATTTTATTTATAAAATATCTACATTATTTAAAACTTGTTAACCTTTTTGTTTGAGTTTCAAGTTTATAATGTTCTACCGGGTTCCCCTCACATTAGGTCAATGATGAGTCTTGTTCTCAAAGATTGCAAAGTGGCATTCATCCTCCTCATTGTAGTGATTGGTATTATAGGCTTCTTCCTTTTCAGTTATATTTTCATAATGCTTAGTTCGGGAAGACAAGAGATGCATCTGTGTAACACATTGATCAACCAAATGGAGGCCACCCAACAAGCAGAAGAAATAGCATGAATAAAAGCCTTGCATTTGCTACTGCAAGCCATGACATTCGTGCTGCTCTAGCCGGAATCATAGGTTTGATTGACATATCTAAAGATGAAGTTTACCCGGGTTTTGAGTTAGAGACCAATTTAAGGCAGATGGAAATTTGTGCAAAAGACCTCTTTGGTATATTGAACGCTATTCTTGATACGAGTAAGATAGAAGCGTGGAAAATGTAACTTGAAGAAGAGGAATTCAATGTGGCACAACTTGTTGAAGATGTAGTTGATTTGTATCATCCTGTGGGTTTAAAAAAAGGCATAGATGTGGTGTTGGATCCTCATGATGGCTCTCTTATTAAGTTTCTGCATGCGATAGGCGACAGGGGAAGACTAAAGCATATATTATGCAACTTAATGAGCAACGCCGTCAAGTTTACCTCGGAAGGACATGTCACAGTCCTTGCTTGGGTCGAAAAACCTAGTTTTAAGAACTCAATAGCTGCTTCTGGCAAGAAAAATGGTGTTGCAAGACAATTGTTGTACTTGTATAACAAGAACAACAAAGCCCAAGCCGACATGGGAAGAATGAAGCATGATCCAAATGCTTTGGAGTTTGTATTTGAGGTGGATGATACAGGAAAGGGAATTCCAAGGGAAAAGCAAAAATCAGTGTTTGAAAACTATGTCCAAGTTAAAGAAACTGCTCTTGGAGAAGAAGGCACTGGCTTAGGACTTGGCATTGTTCAGTCCTTGGTAAGCAATCAACATTGCATTAATTTCATGTTTATATTTTCCCACTAATATTTATTTTCCTCTTAAAACTCATTTTCTCTAATCTTCATCGCATCGTATTTATTTTTCATGTGGAAATTTCGACTATAGCTAGTTTGCTTTGTGCTGGATGTAAAAGGTTTTTCTTCAATGATGATATATAGTTTCAGTACAGGGTTTCTTTGGTTGATGTCGTACATGGTGGTTAACCCTGTTTTTTACGGCGGAGATTGCTCAGTAACAAATAATGTGCTTTAGTTTTTGAAGAATATTATGTCTTTCTACAATGTGCTTATCACGATTTTGATTTCTTGGGAATGTCTTTATAGTTTATACATGTTGATATTTTTTGAAATGCTGCATTATATGTAGATACGTTTAATGCACGGAGAAATAGGACTTGCGGACAAGGAGATGGGTGAAAGAGGGACATGCTTTAGGTTTAATGTTTTGCTAACTGTGCGTGAGAATGTCTCCAAGGATAGCACGAAAGAAGTGGCCACTCACACTCTGAGTACTCCCGAATTGAGCATTCACACGCCAAGCCCCAACTTGTACATTCGAACCACATCTAGTACTCCTAAGGTTGATGGATCATGATCCTCTGTTGTCTTGTTGATTAAGAATGAAGAGCGTCGTAGAATTTCACAAAAGTTCATGGAAAACCTTGGGATAAAAGGATTTGTGGCAGAACAATGGGAACAACTTTCTCATACCCTAAAGAAAGCAACTAAACACAAGAGGGGCTACCAGTCTCGTCATCAAAGCTCTTTAGGAATATCCGAGTTGGGTTTGCAGGATTGCTTGAGCAAATCCACATCATGCAACTCTACCAACAGAGTAAAAGAGGTGCCTTTGATCAGCACAATGGACAGGAATGGAACCGAAAACAACAGCAGCAACAATAACATGCTCCCTCTTTCTCTCTTTAAGAAGACGAGTCTTTGGGGTGCAACGGGCTTTGTATTAGTAGTGATCGATGCCACAGCTGGACCCTTTTCAGAACTATGTAAGATTGTGACTGAATTCAAAACGGATCATCACCAGAATAATACTAGGAATGATAATTGGTGCAGGGTTGTTTGGTTAGCAAGTCATAGCATCAGCTTGAATGATCATGATATGTTGGATCCAGATAACGTAATCAAACACAAGGCGCTTCACGGTGGCCATCTATATGAAGTGGTAAGACTTCTTCCTGAGTTTGGAGGTGCATTACCTAAGAGAAAGGTGACATTTCAGTAGTTTCAACACCAGGTTGGAAAAATGTCTAGAGCTCTAGCTAGTTCCTCAATATCACATCATCATCGGTCGTATAATAATCAATTTGATCATTCAACCGACGATGATGTTGAAGTATTGCAAGACCATAGTAATATTGGTGGTAGTTCAGGTAAGGAGACACCTCATGAGAAAAAAAATTCGCCGACCTTGAGTCTAGAATATCTGTTTCATGTTGGCTTCTCCTCATCAAGAAACTCACAAATTCCAGGTCCTCCTAGTGATCAAACACAAAAGCATGCCAGCGATCCGAACAGGCCCTTGATTGGAAAGAAAATTTTGGTTGTTGATGACATTGAATTGAACTGCAAGCTAGCTCATATTAATTTGACAAGGCTGGGTGCAACTGTAGAGCTTTGTGGAAATGGAAGAGAAGCCCTTGACCTCGTTTGCGGTGCTTTAGCAAATCAAGGAAAACATGAATTCGATTATATACTAATGGATTGTGAGGTAATTATTTCACTCCTCATGGTTGATCAACAATTAATGGTCTAATAATCCGATCGTTTGGTGAAGTGATTTTCACACTTCTCTTTCCCATGGATTTCAAATTGTATTCCCCATCACCTTTTGTTTTGGATCAAGACTTAAAGTTGATGTGCTTTTTTGGTTGGTGGCAGATGTCGGAAATGAATGGATACGAAGCAACAAGGCATATAAGGAGAGGGTAGAAGCCTTATAATCTTCACATTTCGATCATTGCATTGATTGGACACGCATCGGGAGAGGAAAGAAGGAGGAGGATGGAGGCCAACATGGATGATCATTTGAGCAAACTGTTTAAGAGGGAATAATTGCTTGAAATAATGAAATGCATTGATGATAAAAACAAATTGAAAGAGAAACGTTAAGAGAGTATAGAGAGGAATATAATGTTATATGAGCTCACTGTTTTTAAATGTGAGCGTCCAATGTGATACAAACAATCTGTTGGATTGAAATCAAAGATCTATATATGATCAAGCATTTAGTTAATATAAATTTGAATGTTACGATCAATTTTTCCTTTTCTTCTGCTATCTTTCTTCTTCTTCTTCCTCCTCTTGTTCAAAAGTGTAAATTTGGACCAAATTTTGCTTATATGTGGAGTTTACCAGTCATAATTCTTTTTGTTTGGATACATACTCTTTGAATCTCTCGATTGCAACATGAACAAGGAATACATAATATAGAAGAATGCAGAGGTATGTTGTACTCTCTTCGTCCTTTTTCTTATGTGAGAGAAAAATAAGGCTACCTGCAGTAAGAGATCTCACAAAAACATAGAATCTCAAAAACTTTGATTACACTGACTCGAACCCATGCTGCCCCAGTCAAGCAGCCATATGGAATTAAGGTTGTCTTCCATCAAAGTTGAACATTAACTAGTCACCACCAGTGGCGGATCCAGGATTTCAAGTTCGGGGGATCCCAACATAAAAGCTCCAAAAAAAAAATATTAGACTAATTTGATTCCGTATCACTATTTTCTACTGAATTTGGTTCATTGAATAAATCAAGATTAATCTCAAAGGTAATAAAATCAAAAAATTCTCCTCAGCAACATAATGCAATTAGTGACTCTACAAAGATAAAATTTGTTAATGTAACATATATATTATTAATTGGGAGTTGGGACTAGAGTCAAGGATTAAAAAACTTATATGAATTTGGAAGAAATAAAATTAGGCAGCTAAAGGCGGTGGAACGGCAAATGGTAGTGGGGAATAGGGCAACTTAGGTTTAAAGTTGGAAGGTCGCGACGATTGGGGCTGTGAGTTCTTAAATATAATTTGGGGATATTGGAAAAGACCGGGGTTCTCAGGCTCTATAGAGAAAACAGAGATATTTTAGCTTTTAAATTTTTTATAATGACCTAGCTCAAAAACGCTCTCGATTTGGCTAGGTCTTTTAAAACAAAAATTAAAAACCTCTTTCTTCTCGTTTGTTATAAGCACGGCTGCTTGCACATCCATGGAGGCAACAAGCCTCTCCACTGCACCTGCCCAAATTCTTGAAGGGTCCCGAAGGTCGATCACAAGTGTTTCTTTTCATGCTTTCGAAGGGTCCCTAGACACCCCCCCTGGGGTCCCGATATGGATCTACCAGTGCTAGTCACTATTCTATTGGCTTCAGCCTTCCGGGTTGCTCTTTCTTATTGCCTTGTTTGAATGAAGAAAATAAAAAAGATTGTGGCCAAGTGATATTTTTCCGTCTTCGAAAATAGCTATAAGGGTATTTACATAAAATACGGTATTTTTGAAAAAGTGAAAGGAAAGGACTAGGGGAAATTTGGAAATATAACCAAAATTTAGACCCCATGTAGAATTATAACCAACATTTTAATTTTATGTAATTATAACCAAAAGTTGATGTAAAAGTACTAATATATCCTTAATGTTAGAGTTTCTCACAACAATCAAAACCCAACTTATAATATTGCAGATTTGAATATAGATAGAGATTTAAACTACCTTCAGATGTCTAGGATCTTTAACTATACCTTTAGAGATCTGCAACCTTTAAACTAGAATGAAAGCATGAATTAAAACAGCTTCCATGGAGCGTAAAAAATCAGAGATCTCGGAAGATTAAAATATAGAGAAAACCATTGATAAAGGGGGCTTTGAAAGCGTAGCCTTTCTGGAAAATGAGTAAAGCATAAATTAAGACCAAATAAATATACCGCGGAAAATCCTGCAGGGGCCAGTGTTCTACAACATTTTTTTGGAGCATAACTCTCAATGTGATGAGGAGGGAAATCGTCCTCCACCCGTAGTCCTTGCCTTCCTGTTGCTTATGGAGTCAAATTTTGTTTGGCCACCAAAATCTCTAATTCTTGTAAATGCATAGAAAGGATACGGCATAAATGTTGCTAGTTTTGCTTTTTGATTCATGCTTTCATTGTGCAGAAATCCGGAAGGTTGCAGGAATTAGTTCAAAAGTTGCAGAGAATAATGAAAACAAAAAAGCGATAGAGATTAATTCCTCATAATAAGGTTTTTTAAAGGTTGTGCTTTGGTTGTTGTGGGAAACCCTAATATCTGGGGTATGTTAGTACTTTTACGTCAAATTTGGTTAAAATCTATATATATAAAGTGAGAGCCCCAATTTGGTGAAACATTCACTAAACCCAATATTGCCCTTTGCTTCATTCACAATAAAAAACCACAGAAGTTTCAAAAATGAGGACAAATTTGTAAAGAAAACCATTACTGAACATAAAACAAATTTTAAAAAATAATTATATAAACGGACGTGCTTTTACCCTCACAAACTGCCAAGTAGTAGTGGGCAGATTAAAAACACAAATTAAAAACAAAAAAAAATTATCTTTACCATATATGTAAAACAGAAATATAAAAGAAGGTTACAATAGAAAGAAAATATAAATAAAAAAAAAAAAAAACAAAATCCAAAAAGTATTGGAAAAGAATATGGAAAATTTAAAAAAAGAAGCAAAACAAGTAGGCGTGCTTAAGCCTCTCAAACTACTCAGCAAAGTGCGCAGTTTTCTCCTCCCCTTATAGGTTTCCATAATCTGAGTTGGGAGGTTCAACACTAACCACCTGCATACCACCAATATTTAGAGATGAATAATCAGAAGGAGGCTAATTTTGGTTTTCAAAAGTTCACTGTGTGGTTTTAGTTCATTCCAAATATAAAAAGATCAACAAACTCAGTGACAAAAATTTGTAAAAGATTGGAGCTTTCGAAACAAATTCTTCTCCGAAAATCAAAAAATTTCATCGGGTTAGTGATTCATCTTTTCAGTTTTTGTTATCTTCAACTTTTTTAAATTCAATCAAAGTTATTTGTTCATCGAATTGGGTTTTCTAGAAATGTTCGATCTTTTTGTTTATGAAGAATATGATTTCGGCTGTAGTTTAAGTTCTTGGATAGATTTCACATTTCAAATCAACTTTTGACCTATTAACCTTGATGGAGGGGAGGGGCAAAGGATGAAGAAAATTCCGGGCAATGAACTTTGACTCTTGAAGAAAAGGAAAGGTGAGAATAGCGGAATAGGTGGCTTTTTGCTTTTGGCACCGACTTATTTCCAAAATTTCCCTTAACCTTATCATTGCCACTTTGCGAATGTGTTTGCATTTTATAATACAAATTCCTATGTTATACATGTAAATAGTTATAAGAACATTTATCTGATGTTTTCTACCTCATTCAACAACTTAATTACACTCCCACTGTTTTGGTTGGAAGTTAATTAGAAGAGTCTTCATTCCATTGACATCATTTCCTTTACAATTTATGCTGAAAATTATTTCCAAAATGTAATATGAAAGGTTTAGTGGCATGTTAACTTTCAGAAGCATGAGATGAACGAATATGTCCTGTTGTACATGATATTTTATTTTTTTATCCTATAGCTTACTGTGTCATCTTCATCTTTGGTCTCAAAAGCCTTCCTTAACTTCTCTTTATCTATCTCAAATTCATAGCATAGTAATAAAAACATACTGCAAATAGTTTCACCATGCATTAAAATTTAGCAACACAATTCCTTGAGCTCTCAACATTATAAATGAAAAAAAAGGTGTTAATGCAGAAGTCAAAAGATATAAATCACTTTCAATTGATAGAACTAAAAGATCACAAAAAAAAAAAAAAAAAAAAAAAAAAAAAAAACACAAGGACATAGTGTTGATACCTAATAAGAATGTCTGAAGGCTATTCCTGTTAACTTAGCCTGGTCTTCTCTTGGCCGATTCTCCATCAACTCCTCCTGCTTAACATCAATTATTTTAGTTGGCACCTCATTCCTCCCCCTCTTTTTACTGACTTTAATCTCACTTGAACTAGCAGTAGGGATGGTTGGCACAACAGTTCCCGACCCACCAAACCAATCATTCCAAAATTTCCCCTAACCTTAGCATTGGCACTTTCCGAATGTGTTTGCATTTTATGAATGGCCACCTATGTTATACATGCAAATAGTTATCAGAACATTTATATGTTTTTTTACCTCATCCAACAACTTAATTACACTCCCACTGTTTTGGTTGGAAGTTAATTAGAAGAGTCTTCATTCCATCGACAACATTTCCTTTACAATTTATGCTGAAATTACTTGCAAAATGTAATATGAAAGGTTTAGTTGGCATGTTAACTTTCAGAAGTATGAGATGAACAACAATTAATGTGCATGATATTTTTTTTTATCCTACTGTGTCGTCTTCATCTTTTGTCTCAAAAGCCTTCCTTAACTTCTCTTCATCTATCTCAAAAGCCCTCCTTGGATGTTTCAGCTTTTCAGTACAGCTTTTAACTTTTGGATTTTTTTTGCAGTTTACCACATATTTGGCTAAGTGGAAAATAAGTTAGTAATCACGTATGAGTTTAGATTCCTTGAATGCTCAATATTTGAGTTGGAATCAAGTGGTGTGCTTTGTGTTGTGTGATGTGATTCAGAAATAGTTGGAATTGATTCCTTGAATATTTCTCACTTTTCTTTTTCCAATTTTGTAATGAAGTGGTGTGATGTGTGCCTTCTTAGTTCAATTAAGCTAAGTACCATTTGGAATTGAGCAAAATAATTGATAGAAACATAAACTAAATCCTTTTCACATATGAAGCAAATCAATAAATAATTAACATATGACATTCAGCTTACATACTCTCATACTAGCCTCTCCGCATGCGCCTTCTTTTTAATCACGGGCGCTACGCACCCCTTTAATATGAATATGCATGTGAGGACCTTTACATCATATTTTTCTCATGCGAGTGCAAAATGTTTTTTTTTACAACTTATTTAACATTGTTATTTAGTAAGAAATTGTTTACATCACATTGTGATTTGTGAATTGTGCGTGTGAAGACCTTTACATCATTTTTTTTTTCTTCATGAAGTGTTGGTTGAGGAACTCCAGAAGAAATGCAACAAAAAGTGAAGGTGGCCATCACCTATAAATGACCCACTTAGCAGACATATTTCTATTTTTTTTTACCCGGTTAGGGTATCTCCGTTAGAGTGAAAACTGTTAATCTCAACAAACTCATTCTTAAAGAGTTTAAAAAGAAGAAACGAAAAAATGCATATAGGAATGCATGATGTAAATGTGTCATATTCCAGAAAATATGAGTAATGCATAGTAGACAGTTTTTGAAAATGGAGAAACTGTTGGAGAAAAGATCACATTGAACAATGTTGTCTTGTTTTTGTGAAGATAAATGAATCATATTAATATAAACAAAATAAAAATTGAACGGTTGAAAAGAAAAACTCTGAAATTTCAAATCAATGAAGAGTTGTAATGCAGGTAGGTGACAACCTCTAATATATTTCTCCTATCATTTCCATAAAACCTGATTTGTTAAAGTCCACTTTAAATTTTTTGGTATTCCTACACAAACCAATAAAAAAGAACACAATAATTTATCTGATAAAAGAAACGGTATCATGAGGAAAAAAAATATATGGAATAACAGTAACTTGTATTTACATCGTGTGAAGTCATTCATGTATAATCACATGCATACACTCTCCCCTAACATACGCATTTTGCCGATTCAAAAGTAGGTAAAAGGGACTTCCGGCCGGGGAGTCCACAAAAAAATATTGGTTTTTAAAGAAGCATTATTCAATAAAATTTAATACGTCACATGTAAAAATGTCGTAAAAATGTAATGAAAGCAAAATCATACGGTATCTCCTCATGCCGATCAGATAAAACTCCATTTGAGTGAGTTGCCAAGCTCCTACCCTAAAAAACAGACAAAATTGAAGAACAAATGAATCCAACTCTACAAAGTCCATGCAATGAGTCAAACGCAATGCAGCATATGATAAGATCAACTCCACAACTTGCTTTTGAAATTGCTCATAGATGACCAAGTCAGTTTTCTCTTCACATATTCCCATTTGCTGTCACGTGGGAATTACTACTCCCATTACTCACAGCTCCATCAGTGGACTGCCCGTTCTGCTGCAGCTTCGGCGTTTTCTTTCTACCAAACTTGGCATCATAAAACAATTTAAAATCCTAAAAATATAAATAATTTTAGATGAGATAAATCCACGAGTTCTTTATACAATCATATCCATCAGATCAAGATTCGCAACTACACAATCTGTTCAACCAAAATTTAATCCAAATCTACTAAACTCTAAGCATGTAATTAATCCCAAAACAAAAATTATATTAAAATAAATTTGAAAACAGAAGCAAGCAAAACAAACAAAAGCAAATAAAAGGTTTGATTTTGTTTGCATATAAAATTAAATAAGTGCATGCATTCAACATCCACGTTACGAAGCCAAGAAGTGGATTGAGTTCATATTAGCCACATCCTACCCTTATCTCAATCATTACTCTATCTAAATCCTAAATTTGTAGAAAATACATCGAAATAACATAGTGGTACATTGTGTTGGCACAATTATATAGACATGTTATCATTGACATCCCAAAGTTTTCAGGTATACATTTGAAAAAATGAAAGGAGAAAAAAGTGCAAAGCAAATACCTATCAAGAGATATCAGAGATTTCGATGGGAGCCCAAGACATTAACATATTTCCAACACAAAGCAAGCTTCCTTCATAGTCCACACCATTCTCTGTACCTTCACCCGCAAAAATGGAAGAATTGTAATAATTATTCCTTAAAGTGAAATTAATAAAAAATTAAACTGAAAGCGAAGCTGGTGGTCAGGGACGTTGTTGAAGAGATTGATATGATCATAATGAGAGAAGGCGCGTCTGAGAGATGGGAGTGACTGTTGGATGGCGTGCTTCAGGTGGTCTTCTTTCCGGAGGGTCCAAATGAGGTTTGATAATGCCCCGACTACTCTCACTCTCGACCCCATTTTTGATTTCGTCTCTGTCTCTCTCTTTCTCCTTCTCTCCTCATTTACATGTTTCTGTCGTCGTTGATATGCTGCAAAAAAACTGTAAGGTTAAAAAAAATCCAAAAATCCAAAACATAATTAATTAAAAAGTTAAAATTAATTTGGATTAATTTTAAAAGCCCTTGAATTTCTTATAGTTTTCTGGGAAACCAAACGGAGAAGTGGAAGTTAAGATTCAAGAAACGAACTCATTGACTGTTCTCGATGTTGAATTCGTAGAAGGTGACGTGGGCGGCCGTAATCAGAACCTCTTCGATGAAGGGATCGTTTCTCTGCAGAGATTGACCATTTTGGTGTTATGTTTTACCTAGAGATAAAGGCAATGATTCCGTTTTTGTATGGAAAAATAAAACCCATACATAGAAAATGGATGAGTGCAGGGGAACGGGAGAGGTTAGAGCGCAAGGGATCGTGAAATTGGAATGGGAGACTACTACGGGAACTGCTTCAAATACAGTTTCTTTCTTTAGTGTTGAACCTCCCAACTCAAATCGTGGAATTCTATGGGGGAGAAAACTGCCCACTACTGCTTAGCAGTTGAGAGACTTAAGCACGTCTACTTGTTTTTCTTTTTTTTTTTTTTCAATTTTCTGTTTTCTTTTCCAATATTTTTTGAATTTTGTTTTTTATTTATTTATATTTTCTTTCTACTGTAACCTTTTTTTATACTTCTTTTTTACATATATGGTAAAGATATATATATATATATATATATTTTTTTTTTTTAATTTGTGTTTTTAAACTGCCCATTACAGCTAAGCAGTTTGTGAGGGTTAACTGTTAAGCACGTCCATTTATTGATTTTTTTTATTTGTTTTCTGTTCAATAATGGTTTTTTTACGAATTTGTCCTCATTTTCGAAATTTTTGTGGCTTTTTATTGGGAAGGAAACAAAGAGCAATATTGGGTTAATCAAATGTTTCACCAAACTGGGGCTCTCACTTATATATATAGATAGATGACATTAAAGGATTTGATGAAAATATGACCAAGAAGTGAATGCCTCTCATGTGACAGCATAACCATGGAAGAATTAATTATTTGATTGAAAATATTTGCAGATTGAACTCTACTGGAGAAGTAATTCATTGTGTTCAAATTTCACTAGGTAAGTTTAGTTTCATATTAATTTTGGCAGTTTATTTATAGTCGTGCATAAATCAAGGAGAAGACAATGAGAAGGGGGGGGGGGTGGAGGGAGAAACAGACAGGTAAATATATTGACAAAGACTCTTCCTCTACATCGACTGATTCTTATCGCATGTAACTTTCAATCTCAGATTCTCCATGATCTCTGCATTCTTTCCAGCGGTTGTCCACCATTAATCAAATTCATTTTTCCTCCTATTTTCATTTATGATTGTTGGTTATTTTCTTTTGAGTGAAACTTGGATTTGTTTCTTCTCCATGTAAGTGTCTTTATGTTTCCCTCTACATTCGTTACATTCCAATTGAGCCTGTTGGTGAGGTTCTTATGCTTATAAGGATACTCTTGGCTCTGGGGAGTTTTTGTTTATATTAATCCATGTTCCCATTATTTATCGTGCTTTTTCCATTAGGTTTCAAATCATTTGTATCGGTGCAGGCGGTGGAGATAAATGTGATGTGTGTTGTGTGGGCAGGACAATATTGTAGGGTTAGTAGTTTGAAAATTTTCAAATTCTTTCTTCATTAGTTTATGACTCTTATTGGGTTTATGCTTTATGTTTTCAATTTTGTTCTGCCAAGACTTTCTACTTTTTTGACTTCTTTAAATTTTGGCAAATCATGATGTGAGGAGTGGGCCTTTTGCTGCTTCAGGCAAAAAAAGTGCACAGTGCAAAGCTTCATGTAAGGCTGTAAGAATCTCGACAAATCGTGAGTGTTCTATCAATTAATGGAATTTTCTTCTACATTTGATTTTGCTTTCAATTCTTCTTTTTATTTTAATGAAATTTCTAATCTTCCCTTAATCATGAGTACCTAATCGATTTCCCTTTCTGTTTTTTATCCGTCATTTTCTCCAATTTTGTTGATTAGGATGTGGTCTGCATTTTCTCTTTTCCAGTGTATTTGAGATTCACTAATTCAACCTCAAATGTTTGTCGTATTCATCTCACAGATAGAAGCAAAATGTGTAGAGCTTCGACTGTAGAGTTTGATAATGAATGCTGTATAGAAAAAATACGCAGGTCTATCATGGAATTCTTCTACTTGTGATTCGTTTTGTTTTTTTTCCCTAACCACCTTTCATAAGTGGAATTTCTTCTCTTCATTTTTCTAGTTTTGTTGAATTTATTTTCTGTTCATATCTTTCCTTTTGTTCCCAAGTTCATGCGTGAAACAATTAATTGGCAGATTGTATCATTTGGTTTCTATTTCTGTTGGTCTCTTAATGTGGATGAGTTAGTTGTTCTTGTAACATATTAGTCAAAATGTTTAATGTAAGATGAAGTTATTGTGATTTTGGCATTCTTTAATTCCCTCCAAATGGAGTTAATTTCAATTATACTACACATTTGAGGTTTTTTTTTTTATTTTTTTAATTTTTATTACAACAATGTCTGCTTAATTTCAAAATGGTTTCTTAAATTTTTTTGGTAATTGGCATTTGTATGTCACTTTAGGGTCGATCAAGTGAACAGTGATTGCTTAATTTCAATTGATTTTTTTTTTTAGTGTGATTTCTTTTAGCTTCTATTTTGTCTTGGTTGTTTTTACTGCACATTTAGATTTTTCAATTGCAGGATCATCTACAAATTTGTACAGGAAACAATTATGGAGAGATGGTTGAAATAAACAATGAGATTGATAGCTTTATATTGTAAAATACTACTCCTTATCACATGGATTAAGGTGTAAGTTTATGTTGTACTATGTCATGGTAAATATGTATAGTACTGTTTGTTAAATGTTAGTAAATGTCACATACCTTCTCATGATTGATGCTTCAAATTTTCATTGTGAATCTACGAAAAACATAACAACTTTTTAGGATGTGCATGGTAAAGAAAAAAATTTCTCTTTGCACAATACATTTAAAATATATCTTGACAATTACAATGGAAAAAAAAGACTAATATAATACACCTTTAGAAGCGCGTAGCGTCCGTGATACAAAAATACCTCTCGCACGCGTGCGGAGAGGCTAGTTATCATAAAATTAAAACAGTAGTCTAAAATTTGGTCATTTTTCCAAATTTCCCAAATTAGTGGCAGTCGAGTGGGTCAGTGGTGGAATTTTACGATTAGGGCTCGCGGAGGGAGAGAAAGGAGACAAGACAAGACATGGATAGGGTACAGAATAATGTAAGACGTGGAACACTATTCGATTAGTCCGTAATCAGCATGTTAATATTATAGTTTGTTTAGTTTTTCCTTTGGATCCCCACCGAAAGAACACAAGAAAGTTATTGAATCGGGTTTTTACCCAAAACGAGGATTTGGATGGGTCAACAAATTTCAGAACCTTTTTTGTCGTGCATGTTTCATGTCTCTTTCAAAATACAGCCATCATCTTTGATGAAGCAATTAACCATCTATAAAGCTAATTGTTTCCTTGTTGGGTTCAATCGTTCTGCAGTATCATGGACACTCAAATTCAAGAAGCAGTCCCTTGTAGGCCTTGTATTAAGGTGGAATTTCGGCTCTCAGAAACATATTCTGTCAAGGAGCACAAGGGCATTCTTTCGGAGCAACTGGTTTCTGTGAAAAAAGAAAGCATGAGAATATTGAAGGACTTCATCACCAGACACAATGTTCCTAATGACATGCATTGTGTTGTATCATATAGGTTTCTCTATCAGCTTTTGAAACCAGTCCATGCAATTATTTTTTTCCGTTGCCAAAACTTAGTGTTGGTCGCACACGCACACATGGACTGATCTTTGTCATTCATACTTGTTAAGCTCACAAAGCTTTGTATCGTAATCGGTTAATCTTTATATCTTTTCGTTGCAATTTGAAGTTTCGTGTCAAATGAGACGTATGGAAGGCGGACCAGATGCATCTGCATTTCAATTGGCATACCACCAATGTGTTCCGTTCAAACAACTTGTTTGGGTCGGAAATTCTGATGAGGAACTTGAACAAGCAATAAAAAGAAGGCAAATGTCTGTCGTTTACCATCTTTTTCCTTGTGGAGATGCATCGCAGTGGTAGACGATTGAATCCAATTAGATTAATCAATGATTCCAATAATGCAAACAGCTTATGGCTTACAATGCTAAGCACACTACCGATTCAAAATGGTGCGGGATTTTGTAGTAATTCGAAAAATCGACTAAAAACCGTGAAATCTCATGTCTGCATTCTCTCAATTAAGATGCATTATCCACATACATTGGAAAGGAAACTTGGAGAACCATCGGACATCCGACATATAATCTCAAGCTAAATCATCACGTATCCCCTCTAAGAAAACGCTAAATAAAACAAGAGAAAGACTTGATGCAACCTAACAAAATTGGGTTGAGTAAAATGTATAATAATCTTGTAAGAAATATAACACTGGATCCTAAGATCAGATGAAGTGTATGTCATCCTTGTTAACCGGGAAAGTAGGTCTAAAAATTGCTGTAATTTGAGCTTGGAGGACCTTTCGCCTTCAAAACCAGACTTCTTCAACAAATCCAGCACCTTTTTCTTGAATTCGGATATCTCCCCTTCCGCATTAACACCCTCCACCTCCATCTCCATCCCATCATCATCCATCTCCATGTCCTCATCCATAAACTCCATCACATCATTAGTATCCTCTTCTTGGGCTGTTGCAGGATTAAGCGCCTGCAGGGTCTTGTAATTCTTCTCGAGCAAATTGATGACACTTTTCTGCCTAAAAATTGAGCCAAGGGTTTTGTTTTTCCTATTGAAACAGATCCGCAAAAAGCCATCCCACTCCTTTTGGTTCACTTGTAAAGCCGGTTTCCTGAGCTAGATTCGAACGACAGAAGAATCCACCTTAGGCGGGGGGCGAAAATTGTTCCTTCCAACTTTGAGGAGGTGAGATACCCGGGACAAGAGTTGGGTGTTGACGGTAAGACGACAATAGAGCTTGTCACGGGGCTGTGCAATGAGACTTTCCCTCTGAAACATTATAATGGCACATGGGAAAGCAGGTTGGTGCTTCGGTAACTTGAAGGTCAAGGGAGATGAGATTTGATAAGGGATGTTTGCCACACGTATATCGAAATAGGGAAGCTCCTCAGTCTTGAGCACATCTCCTTGAATCACCTGCGTACAGAAGCACGAGCAAACCCCTATCTTTATTCAAGTCAGAGTCCCCAAAACACATCAAACATATTTCTGTATAATCATACAACATAATTTCTTAAATTAATCACAAGAGTAGTTGAGAAAATCTTCTGGCAAATATAATTATCATTTCGGAACAGAATTTGATGCACATCACACCTAACAAATCAACCAGAACAGAATTTGAGAACTTCTTTCTAAGTTATCGGATCATAGTCATGGAAACGCTAGTTGAAATGACCCGATAATGGATTTTCTAATTTTAAAAGAATGCGCCTTCTGAACAGCTTGATGATCGAAAACAGTTTCAGAATGATTACGTCTTTCCTAATGATAATTGGAGCTTTGAATTCCAATTCCCACAAACTAACAAGACACATGGGTTTCTTCATCATTCTCATACCGAACCTCGTATCTTAACCAAGGGCTATCGGGAAACTCATGTGATTCGACCTACTCACAGAGTCCACCTTCCGTGAAGTTGCTTTGATCTTAAAGGTTCTTGTTCCGCATATTGCATTGGTTGCAGCTGCGGGGAGATCCTTTCCTGAATCATGATGGTCGTTGATATTTATTGCATATTCTTCAATATTACCACCAGAACCTTCTGAATTAGTCCTGCGCTTGCAAACTTGAAAGAAGTTGATCTGCCAGCACCTGCACCCACTTTCCGTACCCCAAAATTTGAATTTGGATCCATGCTTGAAGAATCGTTGGGGATTAAATCTCTAGAATTTGTGGAGTTTTGTGCAGGAAATTCAAGAGAAGCATAATCACCAGAGTGCATTCTTCTAGCAAACTCCCCTCGATTCCTTTTTGTTTGTGCTCGCCCAAAGCTGAGTAATCAAATGATGAAGATACAAGGGCCTCGTCAGTATGACAAAGCTCTCTACTTTTGAGACCATCCAGATCCTCAAATGCACGTGTTCCAGTATGTTCCTCATCCCTGCAACGCAAGACACCTTCATAATTTTCCCTTCCCTTAATTTTTGAATGATTACAAAATTGTTCACAATTATTCTCAGGATTAACATACCGATGCACATTATTCGCCTCTTCTATATGGACATTACAACTAGCTGCTTCCAATCTGACTCTGCTATCCTGGTAATTTGCCGATGCTTCCAATGAATTCTCTGTCTTTGTAGTTTCCCCAGTATCTGTCAAATCATTGCCTAAGAGATTTCTTGAAAACTTTAGGTCAACCACATCCACCGAAGAGGAATCTGGATCCACAGAGCTGTTAATAATCCTGTTATCTGGAGTGACATCTTTGAGTTTTACATCCTTTGGAGCCTCTTGCTTCTTAATCTTAAAAACCAATTTTGGCATGCTTCTGACATTTGACTGAGACGAACAAACTATACGCGGCTTCACTATATTGCCAAACTCATGTCGAGATGGTTCTTCTTTAGTATGGTTTTGTTGCATTATCTGGAAGTCCCCATCATCGTTTTGAGTGTGGAATTCTTGCTGAAGAGACTCACTATTCGATGAATCATCTTCTTCTCCTTCTGTAGATGTTCCAGGGTTCTGAGAAAACACAGTTCGAGCATTGTGTGCTGCTACTCGCTGGGGTCGCAATGTCTTTGCTCTAGAAGACTTCCTCTTTGAAACTTTCTGGCCACCTTTTGAATTTTTAGTTCTTTTAATCCCAAATAAAACGCGATCATGCTCACCCACTCTCTTTTTCTTGACACGCCTCTCAGAAGACTCAACCTAAAGATCATTAAAATTCTATCGATGTAGGTCGAACAAAACAAAAACTGGTATAGAATCTAAAGATAGATAGAGCATTTTTACCCTTGGTCTTTTTCTCCTTGATCGACGAAGGCCATCCTTATGACTGCATCCAGCTTCACTGTCTTCTTCACTGCAGTCTGGATCACCAGAAGAACTGGTGCTAATATTTCCTTTCTCCTCTTCACTGCAGTCAGAAAGATGTGACCTACATTTATTTTTAAGACATTAGGACAACAAACCTGAATTGGACATAATTCACGTCATTCTCGTGGCCTGCCAGTACATCCATCTCATGTATTGATTGTTCTGAGTTATCTGTATTAGATTTTAAAGCATTCCAGACCTGCAAGTAGTTTGGTTTTGGTAAAATATCCAACTTCACATGTGACAAAAGTCAACCGATGCAAGCAAATCAAAAGGCAGCTGTGGACTAATCATATGAACTAATGTTAAAATTTCATGGTTAAACATACCCTTGCAAAAGTGTCAGAGCTACCTGTGACAAAAACAGTCCCATTGGCGTTGTAAGCACAACAAAGTATTTGATGGCTCTGTGGACCATTGCTCGAGGAGCGTCCAGTGATTGAAATAGCATTGCTCTTCCCTGCAAGTAAACATCACTTGATGTAAGTCCCATCGCCCAAATAAGGCAACAGTGTCAGAAGCATTATCTAACCAGTTGAAGTCTCAGAAGGTTTTGGCATGTATATTCGCAGCGGGCATTGGGAGGACCTAGCATCCCAGATTCGACAAGTCCCATCATCTGATGACCTACAAATGTCATTAACTCAGGATACAACCAGGGAAAGGGGGGCAAAAAAAAATCAGAGAGCAATAACTCCAAGAATTGAACTTACGATAGCAGTTGGTAAACAGCACTAAGCCTGGTACTAAAAGCAATAGCAGTCACAGCCCCAGTATGCCCCTGAAGAACTGAAATTGGAAATCCATCTGGCAAACGCCACTGCAGGTAAAATAACTATTCACTGGCTAATACATAAGAAAAGAAGCCAAACTGACATGTTAAATGGTAGGGTATACATACAACTCGAATGGAAAATTCATTTGAGGCAGATGCCACCAAAGCATTGTTCGAACTTACAGCCAAGTCAGTATAACAAATGAAGCCCCCCAAACAGGGAGGGAGGGAGGGAGGGAGGAGGAGGAGGAGAGGGCGGGTGTTTGGGGGATAGACCGATAGAGGGTGAGAGAAAGAAAGAGTTTGTAGACTATTAAGTCAACAATCTTAACTCACTTCATGTCCACGACAGCTAGCCAAGCAAAGTGCAGTTTCCATTGACCATATCTTCACAAGCCGATCATCTGCACCCGTGATAACATATCTCCCGGACCGATCAAAAATGGCTACATGATAAAAGCGTCGGTCATATTTTTCGCAAAAAGTTCATAGTAATACAAATTCCCAAATTCATATACAAAGTGAAAAATGTAAATGTAATTATGTATTATGGAACACATGGAGATAATATCAGTAGAAGGAACCGGAAAATGTATATTTTAATTTTTAAGACAAAAATGAGAACAATTTAGAACTACAAGTACTTCAGTTTTGACCCTTCATTCCATTGACTTAAAACTCCCTACAAATACAAAAAGGAAAATGCTTGGATGGTGTCTATATTATCTGTGTTTATTATTATTTATCCTTATCCCATACAATGTTGACTTCCATGGAAACAAACATTAACTTAGCATGCCCTTAAGAAATCAAACTCCCAGAAAATAATTTGTTTCAAGTGAGCCATACCACAGAAGACAGCATTATGATGCCCCCAGAAAATAAATTGTTTAATTCAATTCTAGTTAAGAAGGGAGCCATACCACAGTAGACAGCATTACGGTGCCCCCGTAGCTTCTTTTTGTTGTTCATCTTCTGCACCATATTTGATGGTTTAGCAATCGCATGACACGCAGAGCGAATGGATGGAGCTCGATGATGCTTTGTGAAACCTCCTCCAATTTCCCTTAAACTAAGCCCGTGAACTTGATCAGCCTGCATGCAAGGCCAACGCAGGTGCGCTGGCAGGGGCTTAACTCTCTTATTTTCCTTATTCCTATCACCTGCGAGAAAAAAGAAATGAAAATTGCAGAAGTAAGTAACATATGAAGAAACCTAATGTCTGGAACCTGAAAAGATACAAGGTAGTGAAAAAGAAAAAGTCATGAAGCAGCCTACAAATTTATCTACCTAAGTGAGGGTTCTGCTGTGGTAAAAGACCCAAAAAAGTATTTGAGCCAAACCAAAGCACTTACACGCATAGGATAACCAAGCAGCATATTATTAGGTATGATGTACATTCCTATGAGCAGGAAAGACAGAACTTTCAAGTGTTACACAACCATGACACGTTAGATAACTGTTATGTCCCAGGCAGTCATAGAAAAGGTACAGCAGAAATCTCTATCAAAGTTGTCATGTTTATCTACAGCAGAGTAGTTGAATGCTTATATTTCTTAAAAGGACATCGTGAAGAAGGATATTTACCACTGTAAATCAAAACAATTTACAAATGACCAAAGATTTGTACAGCAGAGATTTCATCCTCTAAACAATCATACTGTCATAATTATGCATTACTCATCTTTTCAAGTAATTTATTAGTGATACAGAAGATTTCAATATATCCACAAGCAGAAAAAAACACCAATCGAGAATCAGAGATATGTAAATATATGAAACGTAAATATCACATACTATCCAGAAGCGAGAATGAACCAGTTCCCAGTAATGTAGGGACATGAGCTGCATTCAGAGGACTTCTTCCAACCTTGCCATGTAAAGGAGTGGCTATACTCAGTAGCAATTGCCTTAGAAGCTTGACCAAGTGATCTCTCTCTATATGAGGATACCTATACATCATACAGAAGGTAATCACTAAAAACCCAGCATAGGAAATAAAATGACTCTGCCAACCTATACAGTATATGATCAAATGAAATCTGCCTAAAATATCAGCAAAATTCTTCAACGGTCAACGGTGAAGGCATAATACCTAGTCAGTGTGGAACGAAATGAAGCACCATATAACACCTAGAGAAATTTCTTTTTGTTTTCTTAGTAAATTATTAAGTAGACCACCAGCCTCGACAACATGATCTTCATCGTTGTTCCCAAGGGGAGAATGTTGCAAGCATGGAGTGCAATTTTGGTCCCCTTCACTCAACTTATTGCAAACCAAGCTAACCCTTAACGGGGAAGCGGAAAACCTTTTATTTTCTTCCTATAGCAAGGCAAAAAGGTTTGGCGTAGGGTTCGAATGGGAAATAACCTCTCTACAAACCCAACTGTTGTCAAGCCAGCCTGCTGCTATAACTTGGATGAGCTCAAACAAGCAGTAAATGGGACTCGTTCATTTAAATATGTAATTGAAAACAAGTAGCAGAGAGACAGTAGCCAAACAAATTGAGAAACGCACATTGCATCGAGATTTTGTGTTCATGAGTTCACACGCGTATATCATTATTCGTACCAATCGTCGGGCATTAAGTTGAAACAGCATAAGTAGAAAACCATATGAATAAACGTGTGCATTCTATAAACCTCTGGATTTGGTTCGACAAAGTAAAAAAGAGAGGCAGAGAAGTTGACTGCAACTGAAGAGGCTGCCCAACCCATATACCGGAAACCTGAAACACAGGAATAAAATTTCAAAACTTGACTCAGATGTGCCTGAAAATCATGTGTTTTCGATTGTCTAATAATTCATTAGAGCTTAATTACAGATTCCAAAATAATTGAAACCGTTCAATCTCTTAATCTTCATTTGAAGATCATTTCAACAAAAAAATCATTCCTATCGGACATCGTTTACTTATCTAAATATGTTAAATAAATCAACGGTTCATCATAAATATGCTACTTAGTATCTACATAGTCGAACATTTGAATGACTAAACGATGTTCGTTTTGAATGATTTTTTTCAAAGTTGATCTTCAAAATAAGATTAAAAATTTAAATAGTTCCGATTATAAAATTTTTACTGGAAACATATGTTATACCTACTTAATACCTATTAAGATTTAGACGTGTGAACAACGAGCGATAACAAATCTCATGTATGCGCATTGTATTTGTAATGTACGAAACATAAAAGAAGGAAAAAAAATCCTAATGCATCAATATCAAAATACAAACCAAGTAGTACAATTTCAGCTAATCAGACTCCCAATACAGTTCTGCAACGATGGCATGCCATGTCGAATAATCTTGTCTACTCAAGCTAAGCTCAAAACAGTCCGAGCTACAACAAAAGAGTAAATGAAACCAAGGTTCAGCAAGGTAAATGTAGACAAATCTTGGGAGATGGCGCTGCTACGGTTGACTACCAATGATGTACTCCCAAGAAAAGCTCGAAACCACCTTCAATAGAAACATGTTATTCCCGAGTTGAGTGGCTTCCCACTCACTGATCTTTCAAATGGCATCAATGAATCGGATGTCAAAAGAAATGGGATTGATCTGCCACACATTTATGTTTGCGTATTCCTCTAAACATTGTTTCAGTTGGGCTTCACTATATCCCTGTTCCAAAGCAAACATTCCATATGGCTTGAGACAAAATAGATAGACGTTCGAACATGATTATCACGAATTTTCATTTTTGCTATAAATTTGAATTTCTACTACTAAAAATTATATAATTATATTTATCACTTTCAAGTTTTGTACTAGTTTGACATGATAAGCAGTGCAGTTGGATTTTCAGCATTAGATCCACTTATATAGGTTGGCTTTCAATTATTTATCTGAACATCGATCACAAGACGCTTAAAGTTGAGTTGCAAAAACTAACCTTCCTAGAAATCAGATTTAGAGCATGTGCATAGCTCACATCCTGCTTGCCCGTCGTCTCAGACTCATCTCGCAAAATTGAATAGATATCTCCAATGGGATCCAGACCAGATTTCTGGCGATCATCTGAGTACAAGGAAAACTTCGACATATGCATCAGCCTTAATGCCTCATCCACATCAGATTGAGCCACAGTTTCAGAATGTCGGAGTCTTGCTATTGCCTGTAAGTGAAAGAAGTTAGTTCGTCTGTTGCGTGATCAACACACCCTGTAAAGTATAAACGTTTATTGCTTCCTTCTCCGGATGAGCATTTTCGAGCTACCCATCCAACAAACCAAGAAAATCTATTTATCTATAATACCCAAAAAAGCATACTAGATTTCCATGCTAGATAATTCTTCCTCTACTTATGGACACAGTTTCTTGAGCAACCAATCAAATGGGTAAAAAGATGGTACAAACAATACTCCTACTGTCCTACATATTACCTTTTTACAATTCCAACCTAAACATCTGACCCACTCCATACGCAGAAGGGTTCCGCTTAAATACACACCATTTAGGTCATAACACTCTTAAATTGGGTGGCTTTCCCTCTGCCTGATGAAGATGGCAGAACCCAAACCCTATGCCTATGTAGATGGCTAGAAACCATCAATTTTGCCACCTCAGTCAACTTTGATGCTCTGTATATATTGTTGTATCATTTCTTGCCATCTCATTCTATTGTGATACACAGTATATTTGCAGAACCACATTTATTTAAATTAAAAAAAAATGAAAGGCAGGACTTACAGCTGATATTCGAAGAATGCTGAGCAGAGTTCTCACAGTTGTATAGGAATGGGGTGCATTCGATTTAGCTTCTTCTTGCCGAATGCTAGAGTAGGCACTAGCAATATACTCCTCAAGTTCCTGTGGGACTGAAGGAGACAATCTTCTCACTGCAGAAATATAAGCCCTGAAAAAAAAATCATAAAAGAAAGGATCTTATCAGAAAGTACCACTAATCAGCAGACTTGAAAATAAGGATTTAGGTAGCTTTACAAATTACAAGTTCTACACAGAGAAATCATACTCGTTTGCATGGAAAAGTGATCAATAGAAAGACTAAAACAAAAGAGAAGATCCTGAAATCAGTACTACTGAGCTTTCCATGGTAAAAGTGATGTGAAATTTACCGAATAACAGATGGCTCAAGTGGAGTGAAGCCAAGAGCCGGAGATTCTTTATTCTGATGAACATAGACAACATGCCTAGCCATCTCAAGATCACTATCCATATCTGCTCGATCCAGGATTAACCATAAAAGATCAAATCTTGACAAAAGGGCCGGTGGAAGATTAATGTTTTCAGCAGGAGTTCTACGTAGGTCATATCTCCCCCTTCAAGAATATATATAAAACAACTACAGTAAGAGTTTGCACAGATTTTACACAGAAGGTTGGCTGCCAGCAGTGGAAAAGGCACCACATAATTAGAGCAATATGATTTAGAAGAGAAGTGACAAGGAGTAATGCCCTATATGAACCAGATTAAAAATAAGTAGAAAGATTTTTACCATGCTGGATTAGCTGCAGCAAGAACAGCAGTTCTTGCATTCAAAGACGTAGTGATCCCGGCCTTAGCAATGCTGACAGTCTGCTGCTCCATAACTTCATGTATGGCTGTACGATCTAATTCATCCATCTTATCAAACTCATCAATAGCACATATTCCCATATCCGCTAGCACCTGAAATGAGTTAATACTTCCACAATTCAACACCCAGAAACACTAAAATAATAATCATATAGAAAGCCTAATAAAGAACTATAGGGAATCAGATCTAATTAGGGATTATAAGGTGAATAAGTTATGGATTGACTCCTGAAAACTGGCTAGGTTTTACTTCCCCTCTTCACTTTCTAGCTATTGCTTCTGCATCAAAGGCACACACTGGTATGATGCAATAAAAGTTTAACATTAAGAACTCACGAGTATTATGCATATATTTGGCAAGTATTTACTGGTTTGTAACTTTGTATGCTCTTCCACGAATATAACATGAAAAAATAATATATATATATATATTATAGATAACTGAAAGGAGCATATGTATCTCACCAATGCTCCTCCTTCCAGGACCATTTCATTTGTGACGGGATCTTTCTGAACAGCAGCAGTTAGACCAACTCCACTGCTTCCTTTGCCAGTTGTATATACTCCCCTGGGTGCTACATTAATTATGTGTTTGAGAAGCTGGCTCTTTGCAACTCCAGGATCACCCATCAGACAAATATGTAAATCTCCTCTAATCTGCATTTTGAAGGAGAATGTATTATGACCTCTTGCGGTCCTATCGTGCAAATGATAAAACATGCTATGACCAGTCTACTTTATCACAGGCATGATATGAGCTTGGAATTATCCAGAAAATAGAACATTTGGCTTGGGAATCCCATCTTATAAAGGAAGGAGACAAATTGCAAACTGAAACTCAATTTACATAAACATTAACCAGTGACCAGGACATGCAAGTGCCAGGTCAGCAAGCTGCAATATAGGGAAGGAAGAAGGGAGGACTGCTGATCTTTCACTTCAATGTAGAGGATACATCCAAATGAAATCCATAATCTTGTGAATAAAAATTCTCAGAAGGATAAGCAAAATTCAATTTAACAATATGTGTAATTGAGTCAGATGGCATCTGGTAACGGTGAGAACTTACCTTCATTCCATCTTTTAGTTTCCTGTGAGGAGCGCCCACTAGGAGCAGAAGCAGAGCCTTTTTGATATCTTCATGCCCGTATATTTCAGGTGCCAAAGATCGAGCCAGCTTTTCATATATGTTACCATCCTCAGCCAAACGTGCAATTTGTTCTTCCTCATCTCCTATAAGTTCATAACTGTGGCACAACTAAAGTTAGTACACAATACCTTTTTCACCTAAGAATTAAATAGGTTTATCAAAGTAGGTAAAAAGAACAATAAGTTTAGCAAAAATTGTACTACAAGCACCAGATAAACTCTATGTTAAGATTTGAAAAGATGAGAACAATATATAGTACAAGATTTGTATGAAAAGTAATTTAGTCAATTACACAAATATAGATGGTTTTGTCGACTGAGAACTGATAAACGAGATGCATAAACCAATGACAAAATTGTACTGAACATGGAATAGTGGCTTACTCTTCATATTTTTTCTTTGTATGTGTGATGGACATGGCTTCTAAGTAAGTATCAGCAACTAAGCCAGCCCGCATTGCTCTGAAACCAGTGTAAGGAATAGGAAGAAAAATCCCAGATAGTTTCACAACATCACCCGGAGCTACCTAATGGTGTTGAGGAAGAGGCACATGCAAATTCAAAGAAAATAGTTACAATCAGTTAAGTAGAAGCTGGATGTCATCACTTCCTGCAATCTGTGAAGCGGAAACCCCCGTCTACCCCATTGCAAGGGATTCATTCAAAACTGTAAGTTTTAGTTTAAAATACTTTATGATAATTAGCATAGAAGTATTCAACCTTTCTTGTGAGTTCACCCCGGAAGTGAACAGTCATTGTCCGTGGAATGTGGCCTTTTGGAACATCTTCAGCCAACTCTTGTATCTTTGCCTGAAATTGAACCACATCTAACTATATCACAGAAGAGGGTGATAAACGCTACTGTTGAAAAAAATTAATGCAAAACCATATTCTAATACAGCTGTCCCCGTGTTATTAAATAACTGTGACTAAATCACCATAAAGTACCTCCTGAAATTTCAAGAACTTTGATGCCCTGAGTTGAAGAATAAGGTTCCCCTTTGTTCTATTTGTTATACAACGCCTGGATGGGCATTCAAAAAGTGGCATAAAGACTCGAGCAGTTACTTCCTGTTAGGCACAAAAAGAATTCATGAGTCAACAAAAGTGGCGTTAAAGAAACTAGGCACAAGTATAGGCGCAGTGGCATTGAATAAATTATACTCCAAAAGGGAGAGAAATAAGAAGGTTTGAAATATGTTGAGTATGTATGGGTTTGTAGCTAACAACAAATGTTTCAAAATACGCTGAATACCCAAACTGTATTATGGCTTATTGGCAATCAAATGGCTGAACATAAGGATTGTGTCTAAGTACCTGGTAAATCTCAAAACCACATTCTTCACATGTATAGACAGCTACCTGCATCAATGGCTTAACATCTGAACACCGCGTCACAATACCTGATATCCTTACAAGCTGACCAATATGTGAAGCCTTGACCTCCCTAATTGCATATGGCTTCGACTTTCCACTTGAAGATGCTCTTATGTAAACTTCACTAGAATACATATGAAAAAACACTAGTAAATTCAAACATCATAGAAAGCTTCACTACAAATGGAAGTTGAAGCATATGAAACTTATTAATAAACTACAACAGAAGACATGGAATAGATGTAAAAGTAAGTTACCAATATTAATCTGATAAACCTCTGTTGAACTTACATCGCACCAGCATATTTTCAAAACATATACTGCAAACCAAACTAGCTAATACCTTTATGAAAATCGACGTTCATTTACTAATGAGTCATGAATAACAAACTACTAAACACAAAAGTTAAACCGGAAACAGGACGTGTATCAGTGTGACCCACAATTCAGTGAATTCACACATTTGGACCGAAATTTCATTCAAACAAGCACAACTGGAATTAGGATTTTGCTTTGAACTCACAAGTAGCGCTTGATTTCAGGAGGCATCTTCTGGTGTGGATCTGGACCATCCATATTCTCTGGTACATCATCAGACCTCTGAGTCATGAGTATGTCATGATCATCATCTGTAAATGCCTCTGTGGGCTCCGGCATAAGCTCATCAATAGCATCAGCAAAAATACCAATGTAACGCCGAGTATTTTCTTGAACTCGATTGCGGAATTCTTCATCCAATTCTGCGTACTGCATAACACAAATTAACAATGGATTTCGTATAAGAAAATCAACAACTCTTTCACAAATAATAATAATAATAATTAGGCATTTGCAACAAAATCCCAAGCATAGGCGGAACTTACACTAAACAAGTCCTCAATATCAATCTCGATAGCTCGAAATTTGCGGTTTGCAACTTGTTGCTGAAAAGTCAAAAACATTTAGATATTGCTGCTGAATAGTCAAAAAATTCAGAAAAATGAATACGGCATTTAATCCAACGGGAAATTAGGGTTTTCAAACCGTACTATCAAAGCTTACAAGAAAATGTGGTAAAGAAGAAGAGGGATACTCACAAGGATGCGCATGTATTTGGGTTCGCCATTCGAATCGGGAAAGTTGGAAAGAAAATCCTTGGCGAGCTCTGTCAAAAATAACAAATATTAAATCGAGTATTAACTTTGACGGAGGAGGGAGAGGGAGAGAGAGAGAGAGAGAGAGAGAGAGAGAGAGAGAGAGAGAGATCGGTCGACGAAAACTTACCTTTTTCAGCGCTGAAGTCGATGTCCTTCATGGTTGCCAGCAATTGGAGAGGGAGGGAGAGCAAGAGAGAAAGGGGCAGTCACAAACACAGACTGAAAAGTAAGTGAGAGCTCAGATTTGGCGGCAAATGACGGATAGAGGCGAGGGTTTTGGCGGGAAAATAAGGGGAGGGTAATTTCTTTTCATTGAGCTGGGCCAAGGCCGTAAAAGAAGGCCTATTAGTAGGGCCGGCCCAAGCTCCAAGTAATCGGTTCAACCGTTCAAGCAATTCGGCCTTGCCTTGTATTATATATTGCACAATATCCGGAAAGATAAAGCCTCGCTCGAAAGTGGTTTTAAAACATCTGAAAGCGTTTTGGATAAAAATGTTTTTGGAACCAATTTAGTAAAAATGTAAGTACATCATGAAAAAACAATTTAATGTTTTATGTACTAAGCGCATAACTAATGATTCTTGTAAGAAGCCCTTTAAATGATTTCGAAACTCAAAAATATTTTCTCTAAAAACACTCCTAGTTATTTTGAAAGCAATTCTAAACGAGCAATATATCTCTTGTCAAGGAAATTTTGAAGACATGGCGCTTCTAAAAAGCTTCAAGCAAAAGTTTCATACTAACAATTCTCTGGTCTCAAATTTAAAGAAATTTGTTTTTATTGATATCGTCCTCGTACTCGTATTCTGTTACCAAACCGTCATGTCACGTACAAAACGGGGAGGAAATAGAGTGTCGTTTCAAGCAAAGGGAATTCTTTGTAATTTCACAAAACCTCAAGGGAGGCAAAACAATGGACTCTATACTAAAATACTACATTTTCCGAGTGGAGTGCACGATGAGAATGCAATTCAAAGAATTTGTGGCCGTTCAACTGCAGCCTTTAAGCACTTGCGGATGCGGAGGATGACATTCCAGTGCCAAATCATCTTGCCTCTGTCAAACCTAGCTGTAACAAGAAAAATCACTCTCTTCAAACATACATCTCACTTAAATCGAACAATCAAATAAGAAACTAAAGGCAAGTTTTAAAGAATAAATCATGGTACCATACAATGAAAGGTCGCAAAAATTTTCTGTACCTCGAGACAATCGCTAGGGAGAGATTGGCTTCTGTTCCCTGGTCTTAGCCAACTTCAATTGTGTAAGT